>NW_026887517.1:0-8731 GCF_032173495.1 Musca vetustissima
CCTGGAGTGACCGTTTACGTCATAAAATTTAAGTTTTGTTATTTTACACACAAAAGGTTTGGTTCATTTGACCTAAGCGGTATATGCTGATTGATCATTATTATTCTTATTTGATCACCTTACTTACTTAGCAGGCTTGTAACAAAATGGTTGTAACAAGCCTCCATTCTACGTTGGCCTAGCCTGCAGCACAATACGACTGACTATGTCGATTTCCGCGTATAATTTGTAAAGCTCGTGGTTTATTCGACGGCGATATTCACCGTAGACGCAGATTGGTCCGTAGATCTTTGGGAGAATTTTTCTTCCAAACACCCCAAGAGCTGCCTCATTTGCTTGTACCCATGCTTCAGATCCATATAACAGCACGGGTAGTATCAGCGTCTTTTAAAGTGTGAATTTGGTCTGGCGGGAGGTGGCCTTGTTTCTAAACTGCTTACTTAGACCATAGTAGCATCTGATGGCCATTACAATCCTTCTCCGAATTTCAAAACTGATGTTGTTCGTCTTATTTATGGCGGTACCAAGGTATATAAAATCTATATCTACTTCGAAGCTGTATTTCTCAAGTTTCACAGTTGGTCCGAATCTGGACGTCTTGCGCGTTGATACCATCAGCTCAGTCTTCTCGCCGTTTACTGCCAGACCCACTTTGGCTGAATCCTTCTCAATTTGATCAAATGTGGCTGTTACCGTTCGCAATGTTCGACCCATTATATCGATGCCATCCGCGTAGGCGAGTAACATGTGGTGTTTGGTGTACAGAATGCCATTTCTGTTCACCTTTGCGTCTCGTATGACCTTTTCCAGCAGGATGTTAAAAAGGTCACCTTACCCGTGTAATATTTGTTTTGTTCTGCTTATAATAGCCCAAATAGGACTGTAAAGTGACTAGAAAAATAACCAAAATAAAGTCAATTTCAACCCCTAAATATCATCTGACCAGCGCCGAAAATCCTTAACCGGAACATCATGTAAAATTTCATACCGATCCGCGCTACTTTCCCGGCCTCTGGTATGACAATTTTAAGACAAAACAATGTCACAGTTCATAGACTCCTATAAATATTTGCGTATATTTACTTCCACATCTGAGTACATACATCAGGATAACTGGTATCTATTTAAAGGTTAAATATAAGCCATAGAATGCAAATTTTGTCATTTTTCACACAAAAGACGTGATGTTCGGGTCGTAATTGTGGCCAGACAAAATTAAAGTTTAAAGTCTCCAACAACATATAGCAGCGACGAAAAACGCAGAGCACCCATTTTTTTCTGCAATGTCAGGACTTTAAGCCGGATTACTTATCAAGTAATACTGCATTATGGCGGGTCAAAAAACCTTGGTCTTTTTAACCGATGTATAGAAGCAGTAAGCACAATCTCTCCGAAAATTTCAGACAAAAAACATTTCTGAACTTACACAAAAACAACAAATCAAGGTTCTTCTGAATCACCGTATCGTATTTTTATACCCTACACAACTATGTTGTCAGCAGCCCCAAGAGTTTGTAACGCCGCGAAATATTGGTCCTAGACCCACCTTTAAGTATACCAATTGTCATATCTCGACTAGCTGAGTCGATCTAGACATCCGTCCGTCCGTCCGTCTGTCCATATTTGAAAACACGATACAGGCCACAGTTATGGACCAATCTTCGCGAAATTTTGCATGTAGGATGGGTTCGGCCCAATGAGGACCCCTATTGTTTTTGGAAAAGGTCGGTTAAGATTTAGGGGATGAAATGGACGAAATACTTAATTTTTGTCGGCTTTTCTGGTCGCTCTAGAGGCCGCAATTATGACCCAAACTTCGCCAATTTTTACATGGAGAAGAGGATCTGGCCAAAGAATAAGCATGCCCGTTTTGATAAAGATCGGTCAATATTTAGCGGGTCAAATGGACCCCGACTTTTGTGTGAAAAATGACAAAAATTGTATTCTATAGCGTATATATCTTCCCCTGAAGGGTATAGACCTAAGAGGCCGATAGTATATCCAAGAGGAGTGGTTGACCTTTAAATTGATACCAATTACATTGTCGTATGTACTCGGATGTGGGAGTTACACTTCAATATTTATAGATGCTTACGTATTCATATATTATTTAGTAAACCATTACAACATTAGAGGGCGAAAATATACCGCGGATCGCTTTGAAAATTTCTATGAGGATCCAGGTGTGGTCAAGGACAATGGCTATAATTTTCGGTGATGATCCGATAATAATAATGGGATGAAGTGGACCGAAAAATTAATCTTTTGTGTTTTTTCGAGTCGATCTATAGGCCGCAATTGAAAGCCGAACATTACAACACAACCCACGGTGAAGGAAATCTGGATAAGTAATTAGAAGGGCTGTACTGAATATTAGTAGTAATAATATTTGTTGACCTCTAGTCGTCAAGAGGGTGTAAATATCGCGACGTATTGCCCAAGCTCAGAATGTAGTACCACAGAAAGTTAGATTTTCGTGGAAGTTGTGTAGGGTATCATATGGTCGGCCCCGTCCGACTATACTGCTACGCTCACTGGTTTTAAAATTTCTATGCACCAATGTGCACTAACCTTTTCTTGTGCGTTTGTCAAATTATGCTCACTGTAGAGAGAACACAACTTTTACGGTCAGGTGTTCATGTAATATCGAATGTTCATGAAAGAACTGCTCAAAGATACCTTCATATCGTGTTATATGATATTATTATCTTGCAATCTCATTTCACGTTTTTATATCCTTCACCACTCTGTGGTACATGGTATTATGTTTTCTTTGTGCATATGTTTGTAACAGGCAAAAGGAAACGAGATAGACCCATGGTTCCTTTTGAGAATATGCATAGAATCACTTTCTAAGTCGATTTATGCATGTCCGTCCGTCTGTCCATGTTAAATTGTAAACAAAGTACAGGTCGCATTTATGATCCACTTATCTGGCCCAAGGACGAAACTTATTAAATGTGGAGAAAATCGGTTCAGATTTAGATAACGCTCCCATATATATGCTCATCAGATTTGTTGTAAATGGTGCAACAAAGTCCCTATATATATTTCGATTTGCACGAATTTTGGCACAGCGTACTGAATTAAAATCGGTTCTGATTTAGATAGGAGCTATATCTATATATGACAAATTTTGTTGAAATCGGTTGATATCTGTTAAAATGCATCTGTTGAATATATCCAAAGTGGTGAAGGGTATTATACAGTCGGCTCCGTCCGTCTTTACTATTTTCCTTACTGGTTGAAATTATTGTCGTTTATAAAATCCCATTTTTAATATGGAGCATCCTTCTGATCGTCTTCTAAACATACTGTAAACCGTTTATGAAGTCTGTTTTTATCAAAACATCTTTAAATATTCTATTTTTGTTATATTCCTTCAATTCGGCTGTAGTACCTCTTAGTCTCTTGTCTTGGAAGGGTACACTACAAACCAATATTGTATACCGGAAAATCGGTCAGCGTTATTCTAAAAGGTGGTTGCAAGTTAATTGTTTTGCAATTTCAAAATCTGATATACGATGATAAAAACACTTGCCACCCTATAATCAGTTGGGAATACCCCAAAGATCTGTGGTAAACAAAGTGATTGCGCATATATGTATATAGGTCACAAAACTATATCTAAAATAACGGACTTTTTGCAACCCCCTAAAACGCACAACAACAACAAAAAATGTTAATTAATCTCCAGTATGGCATCCCATTTCGAGGTCCTCATTTCAGTAAGTTCTGTGATATTTTAGTTGAAGTGGAAAATAAACAAATAAACATTGTGCGAGTGAGCATACGGAATAACAAAATACACAAACTCATGCATGTGAGCACATATCCACACACGTACACACACAAAAACGAACACACATCATGCATTCGTTCGTTCAGACTCTCACACAACATCAAATAAATGAAATAAATGCCAGCCGTTATTGCATAGTTCAGTTCAAATGACTGGCATATTCTTCTTATGTATGAATGTGTGACTAAAGGTATGCACATGTGTGTGTGTGGGTGTGTACATGCCAATGTCCCTCTGCGTGTATATGTGTGGTGTGCTGTGTGTTCGTGCGTTTGTGTTTGTGTATAAATGTTGTGCAATTTTAGTTTTGTGATGCACTCAAGTATAAAATATACAACTCAAGCTGGTTTGTTTTGCTGCTACAGTGTGTCCATATTTACGTCCGCCCGGCCCACTCAATGTCCCTGTGACACAGCGAGTATGCCCCCCGGAACACACCCACACAATTTCCGTACTCATAATGAAAAACAAAAACTAACAACAACAACAACGACAGCATCAGCAACAATAACGTGCAGTGAAATTAAACAAACTTTTAGTTTTCATTGAAATGAATTTAAATATATGTATGTACGAGTATGTATATATTTATTTTTTGTTTCTTCTTCTTTTTTTAGACATTAATTATGAAAATTGTTAATTAAATTTAATTGTTTTAAATTTAAAGGCATGCTTGTTGATGACCATTTTGAATAGTTAATTTAATGACAATATTTCAGATACGAGAATGAGGAGGAGTTGACCATTTGATGCTGTTAACATATTAGTAAAATGTTTGTGGCGAATATTGGTGGTCACAAGAGGAGGGATTCTAGTCTAAATAGATTGCACGACTTTTTAAAAGTGATTGGATCAAATTTAGTAGATTCAAATTAAGAAGATAACTTTTACCAGGTGAGAAAGCCGTGAAGTTCAGCTATACTACAGCGAATGAGATTGGGAAGCACGGCTGAATTCTTCTCCAAAAATAAACCATAGTTGTAAGCATATATTTGCAACGAAGTTTCATATTCCTCGAACAGACTTAGGCTCTTTGGTGTACAAGGTGTACAAGATGTAAATATGGGCCTAATTGAGCAACCGTGGTATGCACCATTGGGTATGTTGCAGCACAGTGCGCTGTCCAAAATTTTATCTATTGTGTGCCAATCGGACAAACTTTAGGTCTTTAATGCACAATTTACATAAAATTGGAAGAAAATATATATCGGAGTCATATCTAAATCTAAAGCGATTTTCACGAAACTTAGCACATATAATTCTAGACTTAATTCAGGGCATTATGCAAAATATCGTTTTGGTACACTATTTACAAAAAAATCGGATTAGATTAAAATCAGAGCGATAAACAAAATTTCGTAATAATCGGAAGATAACCCGGTACTTTGGTACACCATTTACATTAAATCGGACGAAATTATATATGGGAGCTATATCTATATCGGAATCGATTTTCATGAAACTTAACACACATCATTCTAGACTTAATTCATTACGCTGTGCCAAACTTCGTGCAAATCGAAAGATATATATTGACTTTGGTGCACCATTTACATTAAATAGGAGGAAACTATGGGAGCTATATATAAATCTAAATCGATTTTCTCGAAACTTAAGACATATCATTCTGGGTCTAATTCAGTAGCCTATAATTAATTTTGTGCAAATCGAAACATATATAGGTGCCCCATTCACCTTCAATCGGACGAATATATATATATATATATATATATATAAATGGGATTAAAGATTTATATCTAAATTTGAACCGATTTTCAGAAAACTTAACACACATCATTCTAGAACTAAATATGTACCCTATGCCAAATTTCGGGCAAATCGAAAAATATATAGGGACCGTTTACATTAACTCGGACTAAAATATATATGGGAGTTATATCTAAATCTTAACCGATTTTCCCCAATTTCAATAGGGTTCGTGCTTGGACCAAATAAGCGACCTACGCCAAATTTCATCCAATTCGGATCATAAATGCGATCAGTACTTTTTTACAATTTAACAGACAGGACATATAGACGGACGGACGGACATGCATACATCGACTTCGAAAGTGATTCTACGAATATTCTTAAAAGGAACCGTGTGTCTATCTCGTTTCCTTTTGCCTGTTACAAGCATATGCACATAGACATAATACCGTGTATCACAGTGTAGTGAATGGTATAACAACTACAAGCACTAATTTACACCGGAATTTCCCTTAGCTTAGTTTAATGGTTTAATACATTGATGGGAAACAGAATCATCAATGGATGCATTCGATCGAGTTCTGTCAACATAGTTACACGCTCGAGAGGGGTACTTTGTAATAAATTCTTACAAAATTCGATCAACTTCATATAAAAGTGGTGAATTTTGTGGTTGATTATTGACAATTTTTTACTATCACAGACAATTGAGGATGTACTTGTGATTCCATCCAAGAAATAGTGTACACAAACCAAGAAGGGCAAGATATCAACTTTCCCACTCCCTACACTTTAAATAGTAAATCTAGTAGTAAGCTCCAGAAGCGAAATACTTCGGAACAATCCTCGACCACCTTTTCAGGAGGAAAAGGAATATAGAGCAACGTCCAAATTGTGGAGATATTATTTGCAAATTCTTTGTATAATTCATATAAATTAAACGAATATTGGAATAGGCAGGTCATTTTTTGAAGATGGGGTATATGGGTCGACGTTTAGAAATATCCCTCATGTAATGGTATCGCCCAATTTACGGAATTTTTAAGCCCCCAAATGAAACAAAACGAAAAATTTAGGTTCGAAGCTAAGCTGTATCGGTCCTTAACCCCTCATTTAATGTCAACCATTCATATAATGTCAACCTCAAATATTCGTTAATTCCTACATTAATTGTTAATTGTCGGGAAATAAAATAAAAACATAATAAGTTTCTGAAATTTATATTGCGTGTACGTTGTGGTTTACAATATTCGTTTAGAAATGTCGTCTGTATAGGTCCACCTTTTGGTATATCAATATAGTATGATCCGGCTCATTATTCATTACATCGGAACTCGCAACAGTATAATATCGTTCCACATAGTAATTATATATCTTATATAAAAAACCGCGAGTTTTTGCTTACATCGGAGTTTTTAGGAACCAGTTCCATGTGGTAAAGGAACCTTCATTACAAGCAACATATGAGGGATATCCAAAGTTCGACCCCGCCGAACTTAACACTTTTTCCGTTGTTCAAGCTGAAGTAGTCAGGAAACTATGGGTTAGTGATAAAGGACCAGTGACAATATATTTTGATAGTCAAGCGGCCCTCAAAACAACCAATTCTCTGGCTGTAAGTTCCAGATTAGTTCATGACTGAAACTGACTGATATACGCCATTTCGCCAAACTTTGTTAGGTTCCAGGTCACTATAACTATACACGTTAGGAATGAAATGAATTAGCTGTAGAATTATTTCACTCACTTCCAATCAATTATTTCGAACACTTCGCAGCAGAATATATTGAATGTTTGACACTCAACTCACCCTCAGTCATTTGAAACCCAATAAAATCTTTTTGATGGTGAATATTAGAAGTATGTCACGATATGGAATAGTTCTTGTATAGTTTGGTGCCTTTAAACAAATCTATAACTATTCACCAACAATATGACTCACTTATCTCTGTTATTATTAGGCCAACGATATAAAAAGTAACCTTTATGTATCTTGGTGTCTATGTTCCAGCCAGACAGGTGGACATTTAAAAATCAACTCCAAATTGTAAAAAAAAATATTTGGTCTTAAGAAACATTGGACCTTAAACCAAAATTTCGATGAGGCGTATTTATACCCTTCACCACACTGTGGTACAGGGTATTATGTCTTTGTGCATATGTTTGTAACAGGCAAAAGGAAACGAGATAGACACATGGTTCCTTTTGAGAATATGCATAGAATCACTTTCTAAGTCGATTTATGCATGTCCGTCCGTCCGTCTGTCTGTCTGTGCATGTTAAATTGTAAACAAAGTACAGGTCGCATTTATGATCCGAATTGGATGAAATTTGGCATAGGTCACTTATTCGGCCCAAGGACGAACCCTATTGAAATTGGGAAAAATCGGTTCAGATTTAGATATAGCTCCCATATATATATTTAACCGATTTAATATAAACAGTCCCTATATATCTTTCGATTTGCACGAAATTTGGTACAGCCTAATCATTTAGGTCTAGAATTATGTCTGCCAAGTTTCGTGAAAATCGGTCCAGATTTAGATATAGCTTCCATATATAGTTTCGTCCGATTTCATGTAAATGGTGCACCAAAGTCCCTATATATCTTTCGATTTGCACGAAATTTGGCATAACGTACTGAATTAAGCCTAGAGAGATGTCTGCCAAGTTTCGAGAAAATCGGTCCAGATTTCTATATAGCTCCCATATATAGTTTCGTCCGATTTCATGTAAATGGTGCCCCAAAGTCCCAATATATCTTTCGATTTGCACGAAATTTGGCATAACGTACTGAATTAAGCCTAGAGTGATGTCTGCCAAGTTTCGAGAAAATCGGTCCAGATTTAGATATAGCTCCCATATATAGTTTCGTCCGATTTCATGTAAATGGTGCACCAAAGTCCCTATATATCCTTCGATTTGCACGAAATTTGTCATAACGTACTGAATTAGGTCCAGAATGATGTGTGTTAAATTTCCTGAAAATCGGTTCAGGTTTAGATATAGCTCCCATACATATTTTCGTCCGATTTTAGGTAAATATTGCACCAAAGTCCATATATATCGTTAGATTTGCACGAAATTTGGCATAGCGTACGGAATTAAGTCTAGAACGATGTGTGTAAAATTTCGTGAAAATCGGTTCAGATTTAGATATAGCTCCCATATATAGTTTCGTCCGATTTTAGGTAAATAGTGCATAAATGTCCCTAGATA
>NW_026887518.1:0-8782 GCF_032173495.1 Musca vetustissima
TCCAAGAGTACATGTCCGGCTCTGGTATGAACTATGATTATTGACTTCGCTCTAAAATTAACGAAATGGCGGACCTTTGAAAAAATATTTTTGGAAAATCACCGATTTTTGACCAAAAACCAAGTTAAAAAATAAGAAGGAGCGTGTTAAAATTTGGAACCGATTGGATTATTAGTTTTTGAGTTATCGTGCCCGCCATTCGTAAAAACACTGTTTCGAGAAAAACGCGTTTAAACTTTGAAAGGCACTTCGGCCGTCGCTTGATGGTGACACAATAAATCGGCTATATCTTTAATAGTGGTAGAGATTTTCAGTTGAAATTTTATAGGGACATTCCTGAATTAGTGTAGGTTCGATTAAAATTAAAAAAATTTGATCGAGAATGGGAGAGGGGGGGGGAGTCCCCTTAAGCAAATATTTGCTCAAATTGGCTATCATTATATATTTTAGATTATCATTAGGAAGAAAATCTTCCCACTATATATTATCAATATCAATTTATTTGGGTGTCAAGTTTTTCTGGAACATATTTTCTATATCGTTTTGGTATAGCCCCCATGTAACAATATCCTCAATTTTAGATATTTTGGAAAATTTGATATTCCGAGACCTACGTTGCTTAAAAACTACTTTACAGAACATTTCCAATGTAAGTCCATGTTCCTACATAGCCCCATCTTTGTGCATATTTTTGTAACAGGAAAATGGAAACGAGTTAGGCCTATGGTTCCTTTTAAGAATAAGCATAGAATCACTTTTTGGACAGACGTCTGTTCATGCTAAATGGCAACCAAAGTGCAGGTCGCATTTATTATCCAAATGAGATAACATTTGGCACAGATCTTTTATTTGCTCCAAGGACAACCCCTATTGAAATTGAAAAAAATATATATTTTCGTCCGATTTTATGTAAATGCTGCACTACAATCCCTATATATTTTTCGATTAGCACGAAATTTGACATAGCCCACTGAATTAGGTGTAGAGTGATGTGTGTCAAGTTTAGTGAAAGTCTGTTCAGATTTAGATATATATCTCAAATATTGTTTCGTATATATTTTGGTTGACATTAAATTTTCCATAAATTTGAGATTGGTATGTGTATGTGTTGCTTTAATTTAGTTCAAATATCTATGTACGCAGTTAATTTCGTCCGATTTCATTTCAATGGTCTTCCCAAGATGCTATGTTTATTCTTTCTAAAGGATATTGTACTTATTGTACTGGTTTTGTTTGAAATTGGTGCAAATGTAGACATAGAATCCATATCCATATATATGGCCAATATTGCCAATTTTTTAAACATAGCTGAAGCGGAGGTTCACCCTTTATAACTCGGGAATTACTTAAGTATATGAAAAGAAGTGGATAGTTTTGGGTTAACTAATCTCTCGCTGCAAACTTTTCATGATATTGACCTCCAAACTTTATTTTGGTGGAAGCTGTATCTACTTTAATGTAAAAAAATGTGTAAAAACAGGTTGAGGCGAACCAGTTTTTTATATTCTCTATCGATTTCTAAGCTACACATTTCCAAAAAAAAATTCCAAAAAAATCCTATTTTTCGGACCAAAGTTTTAGATCTGTCAATTGAATGATATGGGTAACCGCGATCAGTAAGGGTTTTGTACGTTTCTGATGATATAAAATCTTCTTCGTGGAACTGCCCTTTAAAAAAACACGTTATTTGGCAAAAAAATTTTTGAAAATAATGCGGATTTAATTGCATTTGCTGTGGATCATTTCCGCATCAATAAATCACTTTATACGGATTATGGGGGCTACCAGAAAAATTGGACCTATATTTATAATTTTTAGTGGGGAAATTTGGTACCCAATAAGAACCCAATGTACCAAATTTCAGCGAATTCGGTTGAAAACCGCGCTCAAGAACCCTAAAATACCGAAAATTGGGAGGTACCCTTATATGGGGGCTACCCGAAAAAATTGACCTATATTTATAATTTTTTGTGGAGAGATTTGCTACCCAATAACAACTCAAATTATTAAATTACAGCCGGTGGAAAAATCCGGCCAAAACTCCCCAAAAACTGAAAATTGGGAGGTACCCAAATATATGGGGACTACCACAAAAAGTGGACCTATATTTATAATTTTTAGTGGAGAAATTTGGTACCAAATAGAACCCAATGTACCAAAGCCGCACTCAAGAACCCTAAAATACCAAAAATTGGGGGGGTAACTTTATATGGGGGCTACCCGAAAAAATTGGCGTATATTTATAATTTTTCGTGGAGAGATTTGCTACCCAATAATAACTCAAGTTAACCGGATTTTTCAAATTGGGAGGTACCCTTATATGGGGGCTACCAGAAAAAGTGGACCCAATGTACCAAATTTGGTGCACCATTTAAATGAAATCGGACGAAACTATATATGGGAGCTATATCTAAATCTTGACCGATTTTCACGAAACTTGGCAGACATCACTCTAGGCTCAATTCAGTACGTTATGCCAAATTTCGTGCAAATGGAAAGATATATAGGGACTTTGGTGCACAATTTACATTAAATCGGACGAAAATATATATGGGAGCTATTTCTAAATCTGGACCGATTTTCACGAAATTTGGCAGACATCACTCTAGGCCCAATTCGGTACGTTATACCAAATTTCGTGCATATCGAAAGATATTTATGGACTTTGGTGCACCATTTACATGAAATCGGACGAAACTATATATGGGAGCTATATCTAAATCGTGACCTATTTTCACGAAATTTGGCAGACATCACTCTGAATGACAAAGCAAGAATCCTGTACCACAGTGTGGTGAAGGGCATAAAAAAATAAATAGACTTTGTAATTCGTACCTAAGGCTATGCAAGAACATTGAAAGAAGAGATAGTTTCTCCAAATTGAAAACAAAAACCAAACGAAATTCAAATTCAACGATTCTTGCTTTGTCATTCAGTTTGAAACACCTCGAATTACTATTCGGAGACTGCATGAAGTATTATCAGAATAGCAGTCTATGTCGATTAAGCCATACCGGTCTGTTGAAATCAGATAGAGTCCTCATTTTACTGTTTCCCCCGGGTATCTGAATTTCTTTGTATTTGTAGGATTTCACAAACGATTTATTATAGGGAGAGGTTATCATTGGATGGCAAATCTATTTACGAAATATTATGAATATCGGCCGACGTTTTAGTATCGCCATATTGCTACACATATTTTTTTTGATCTGTTAAGGATGACGAAGTGTCTGTAATGTGGCATTTCGGCATATTGAAATCAATTTTTCTACACAACCCGATACAAAGGTAACGCTACATTTCCGGTATGTTCAAAGTCCAAGCCCAATTGTTGGCCTACTAGAGACTTGCCCTAGAGGCTTGTTTACTTATATAATTATATCATATTTAATACAAATTTTCTACGCAACTGCAGAAGTAGTCCTTTCATTAATTTTTCGCTCAACTCCTCACAAAAAATGTATGCCCTAAACATGAAATGTGGAACATTAAATTGATATATATGTGTGTGTATTTATGTCTACTGTAACTATACTGCAGTAAATACGTCAAACAATTACATTCTCTTTATTTTGTTTTCATGAACTAATGACAGTAGAAAAAATACCACAAAATCAAATTAGGGACTGCCACCGAAGAATAATAACAAGCAATGGAGAACAAAACACAGGGAGCGAAATGCAAGTAATATTAACTTTAAACGCAAACAAAAACAAAGTCATCGACCAAATGACTGTAACGACAGAAAAACAGAGAGACAGACAGACAGACATACATTCACACAGAAGCCAGCACGATAATAACTGACAGAGAAACCGAGATTGCAGAGAATGGAAGGAATCTATTAACATTAAATCCGAATGTCTGGAAAAGATTATTTTGGCTTTTGGTTGCGAATAACAAAAACAACATTGAAAACAATGAATGCAAAATATATGCTATGCCACAACATCAAGAATATTCCATCTTGATATTATTATGAATAATAATAAAAAATAATTTTGTGTTCATTAAAATGTCTTCTTTTCAATCTTCCAAAATAAGGAAAAGGAAACAACAAAAAATACATTTCATTCATTTTTATATTCTCGCTCCTTCTCCCTCTCTCTCTCTATGCTTCTGTTTCATTTTCGGCTTAAAATTCTTTGGCGCTTGTAACATGGCTGTCATTCATTCACTACTGCCAACTGGCAGTTCGTTATCCTTCCAGATTCCTTTTCGCTTAGATTTAAAGTTTGCTCCAAAAATATTTTTCGTTTTCATAATTTCTGTTTCTATGTTGCTTTTACATTTTGGTGTGGGTGGATGCGGGTGTGTTTGTGGCATTTAGCGTTTATGTTATGCAGAGTATTTTTCTTCGTAATTTTTGTTCTCTTTCGTTTTCTTGACAACTTGTAATAAATGTCATTTAACTTTGGCACGAATAATAATGAAACCTTGGAGAAAAAACGAAAATCAAGGCAAAATTAAGAAAGAATAAAAATGAAATCATAAGGAAACAGGTTATAAAATTCGACATTTCAGGTTACTTTATCATCGGTGATCTTGATTGTGGTGGTGGTGGTGTGAAAAGGAAATTTAAAACTAATGATTAATAAAAGCGTGGAAATCCTGTTTAAGAAAACAGTAATCATATTTTGATTACTATTTAAATTTCAAATTATTATGAAGATATTTTGTGGTTATATTGAGGAACTAAGCCAAACTTTTATAGGGACTTTATAAAATAAAAACCAATATGCAATACATGGAATATTTGCAGGTTTCGCTTTGGCGGATGTACTCAGGAAGTACAAAACCGATATTATTGCCTTACATGAAATGCGATGGAAAGGGACTGACGTAAATAAATCAGATGATTACGCCCTGTATTATATTAAATACGCCCATTATATTTGAATTCTGCTAGGAGATTTTAATGCAAAAACCGGAAGGGAAAATATTTTTGGTCCCAAAATCGGAAAATTCAGCCTAGATGAAGAAACATCCGACAACGGCATGAGAATTCGCGACAACAAAAACATGATAGTTAGCAGCACCAGATTGCTCCAAAATATTACACAAGTCCAACTGGATTTCTCCTGATCAAGCAACGAATAATCAAAATGTCCATGTTGTGATAGACGCAAGGCATTCATCCAGTATTTTAGACATTCGATAGATACGATGCTGAACATTACCTTGTGGCAGCCAAGATTCGCACCTGTCTTAATGTAGCAGCAAAGGCGCGATGTAATGTAACACGAAAAATCGACTTCGGAAAACTGCAAACACAACAGAGAGCAAAAGCTTACGAAAGCACTCCTTTCCCGATAATAATATAGGAGCACAATGGCGAAAAAAAAGAAAAACAAAAAAAAAAAAAAAAACATCATCAAGAAACCCGTGGTAAGATGAAGAGTGTCGTAATGCCATTGATATGAAAAACGCATCGTTTAGGGCAACCCTGCAGTCAGTAGCAACATGTAATGGGCTGGAGAATTATTGAGAATAAAGGAGAGAGTAGAAACGTATTTTTTTAGTAAAAAAGAAGAAATAACAAGAAAAACGTGAGCGTGAGCAAGTCGAGATGTTCAGGAGTCAAAATGAAGTCCGGAAATGTTACCAACAAATAAAACACCAAACCGAAGGAAACCTGGTGACAGATTTTGAATAGGTTCTGGTATCAAATAGTGGCGGCGAAGAAGATGCCCCAGAAGCAATAAGAGATGACGGTAAGATGAGGTCTGAGCAGCAATATATCGGCTGAAGAACAATGAAGCAACAGGTGCTGACGGATTACCAGCCAAACAATTCAAGACCGGTGGTCAGATGCTGGTCAGGAGCACGCACCAGCTGATTAGTACAATTTGGCTAGAGGAATGCATGTCAAATGATTGAAACCTCAACATCCTGTGTCCCGTGCCAACTATAGAGGAATAAGTCGTCTTCCCATCGCATATAAAGTGCTATTCATAGTTCTGTGTGAACGAACGAAAATTTACCATTGACCAGATTTTCACTCTGCGCCACATCCTGGACAAGACACATTCCACCTATTTGTCGACTATAAAGCCGCATTCACATCACTATCCATTTAGAGATGTTTAAAGCCATGTCTGCGCTCGGCATTCCTGAAAAATTAATACGGCTATTAAGGACAGAGATGCTTGGAGTACGTGGGTACCTACCTTGCGGTCTTACGCCACGGTGCTGTAAACGCCAGTTAATACGGCTATTAAGGACGACTTTATTTGGCACAAGGTCAGCAGCTTAAGTCGGAAATAACCTTTCGGAGCCCGTGTGACCCGCTTAACATCCTCCTGCTGGATCCCGACATAAACAAAACTAATAACATCAGCTTTGAAATCCGGAGGAGAATAGTGTTGGCCAACAGATGCTACTATGGTCTGAAAAAGCAACTCAAAAAGAAGGCCACTTCTCGCCAGACCAAACTCATACTTTACAATACGCTGGTATTACCCGTGTTGTTGTATGGATCTGAAGCATGGGTACTTGCAGCTATTGGAGAAAAATTATCTGGAAGATCTATGGGCCGATAATGCATCGACGGTAAATATAGCCGTCGAATGAACCATGAGCTATACCATCTATTTTCTGACAGACGTCCGAGCTGCAGCGACTACGCTAGCTAGGCCATGTTTTGAGAATGGATGAAGATGCCCAGCTCATAAGGCATATAAAAACCACTTGGCAGGTTCATGCAGAAGAGGAAGGTCACGAATCCGATGGAAAGATCAAGTAGCAGACATCTCGGAAAATGGTCTTTCAAATTGGAGGAGATGCGCACAAGACCGAAGCGATTGGAAATCATTTTTAAGCTTGGCTTATGGAACGCCTGTTCTTTAATAAGCCATCTAAGTAAACAAGTATAGTCTCTTTAAGTAAGGACCAAAACGTATTTTTATAGAAGACCAAAAAGTCTTTTCATAGAAAAAAGACCTTTGTCTTCTTATAAAAAACCTTATGGGCTTCTTATAGAAGACCAAAGGGTCTTCTTTTCTGATATAAAACTGAATGGCAATGAACATGTTGATGTCTTCTTTCAAAGAACACAATCTTTTCCTGATTGCCTTACTATTCTGTCACAACTGCTTAACATACAATTTTTATTTTCAAATTTCATAACTAGGACGCCCAAATAAATGTCTTTTTTCACATTTACATTTTTCTTCGCGAACAAAAGAACCGGTGGCTGTAACATTAAATATTATTCTTACAATAGTTTCTTAACAATAATTACGCATAGCCTGCAGTATATGACCTTCGGTAATATATTACATAAGTACATATGTATGTATGTATGTGTATATGGCAAATTTTAATTGCTGCGCAATGTTTTACGAGAGCAAAAAAATAAAGGTGTACATTTACCTCAATGTGTGTATGTCGCACACACACACGCATACAAACACTTAACCCTTAAACCATTAACATCAACTCTCTTGTTGCTAAATTTACTTTCTACGGAAATACTAAGAACGAAACTTTTTCTCTGCTAACATGAAGAATAACTTAAAAAATGTGGAAGAATTTCTAAAGAAGAATAAGAAGAGAAAAACTTGAATTTCAAATTCACGTAGACCAAGGGTTAAGTGTTTGTCCGTGAACGGATAACAGTAGCAGCAACAGCAGCAGTGGCAGAATTACATTTGCAAATCCATTAACAAACACGCACTCCCGCGCGCCTTCTGCTGTGTAATTTAGTGTTGGTTGTATGACAGAAAAAAACCATAGTAAAACTATAGAAGAAACATTTTTCGTTTTTTTTCTTATTACAAATTGCGTAAAGTATGTTAACCGTGACATGAAAATGTGTTCATTCATTTTAAGTGTACACTGAACTGAGTTTCAATGCAAAATTTGTGTATTTATTATGGTACAAGTAGTTATACAATTTTTTTGTGGTTTCTGGTAAATATTTGCTGTACCCGTTCTTTTGTATGTTCGAAATGTTTTATAGACCTATTATATTAAAATATAAAATTATATTTTACGTTTATAACCCTGAATAAATCAATGGAGAAAACACTTATTTCACGGTCGTGTTTTAGTGGAATGCATTTCCTTTTAATGACGTCAATCGAATCTAGAATAGATTATATAATTTTGAAACTATTTTTTAATGATGTCAAAAAATAAAAAAATCTAATTTTCACAAACTATTGTAGGGCGTGGATTTTTTAAAGAATATTTCTTCAAAGGACTACAACAAGGCGTGGATTTTTTAAAGAATATTTTTTCAAAGGACTACAACAAGGCGTGAATTTTTTAAAGAATATTTTTTCAAAGAACTGCAACAAGGCGTTGATTTTTTAAAGAATATTTTTTCAAAGGACTACAACAAGGCGTGGATTTTTTCAAGAATATTTTGTCAAAGGACTTTCGTAAGGCATGGATTTTTTAAAGAATATTTTTTCAAAGGACTACAACAAGGCGTGGATTTTTTAAAGAATATTTTTTCAAAGGACTACAACAAGGCGTGGATTTTTAAAGAATATTTTCTCAAAGGACCACAACAAGGCGTGGATTTTTTAAAGAATATTTTTTCAAAGGACTACACCAAGGCGTGGATTTTTTAAAGAATATTTTTTCAAAGGACTACAACAAGGCGTGCATTTTTTAAAGAATATTTTTTCAAAGGACTACAACAAGACGTGGATTTTTTAAAGAATATTTTTTCAAAGGACTACAACAAGTCGTGGATTTTTTAAAGAATATTTTTTCAAAGGACTACAACAAGGCGTGGATTTTTTAAAGAATATTTTTTCAAAGGACTACA
>NW_026887519.1:0-86078 GCF_032173495.1 Musca vetustissima
TGAACCAATTTTCAGGAAACTTAACACACATCATTCTAGGCCTAATTTGTTACGCTGTGCCAAATTTCGTGCTTAAATCGCATATGCATATTCTCAAAAGTGTGTATGTCGTTTCCTTTGCCTGCAAACATATGCATAAGACATAATACCCTGTACCACAGTGTGGTGAAGGGTATAAAAAAATTTCATTTAAGAACCTCAAAATACGAAAATTGAGGGGTACCCTTATATATGGGATACCAGAAAAAATTGACCAATATTTATAATTTATAGTGGAGAGATTTGCTACCTAATAAGAACTCGACTAACTAAATTACAGTCAATTCGGTCGAAAAATACGATCAGAACCCCCAAAATACCAAAAATTTGGGGGTACCGTTATATGGGGACTACCAGAAAAACTGGACCTACTTTTATAATGTTTAGTGGAGTAATTTGGTACCCAATAAGAACCCAATGTACAAAACTTCAGAGAATTCCGTTATAAAACGTGCCCAAGAACCCGAAAATACCGAAAATTGGGGGTACCCTTATATGGGGGCTCTCCGAAAAAATGGACCTTTATTTATAATTTTTGATAGGGAGATTTGCTACCCAATAAGAACTCAAAGTACCAAATTTCAGCGAATTCAATTAAAAAACGCGCTCAAGAACCTCACAATACCGAAAATTTGGGGGTACCCTTTTATGGGAGCTATCCGAAAAAATGGACCTATATTTATAATTTTTGGTAGGGAAATTTGCTACCCAATAAGAATCCATAGTACCAAATTTCAGCGAATCCAATTAAAAAACGCGCTCAAGAACCTCAAAATACCGAAAATTTGGGGGTACCCTTTTATGGGAGCTATGCCTATACGTCGACCGATTTTCTCCAATTTCAATAGGGTTCGTCCTTGGGCCAATTAAGTAATCTGTGCCAAATTTCATCCAAATCGGATCATAAATGCGACCTGTACTTTGTTCACAAAAATACATGGACGGACAGACGGACAGACGGACGGACGGACAGACGGACAGACGGACAGACGGACATGCGTAAATCGACTCAGAATGTGATTCTATGCATATTCTCAAAAGGAACCATGGGTCTATCTCGATTATTTTTGCCTGTTACAAACATATGCACAAAGACATAATACCCTGTACCACAGTGTGGTGAAGGGTATAAAAACTAATAATAAAATCGCTGTTTTTGGCGTGAGATTTCTAAATTTTTCTGTGAACATGCAATTTAATTAAACGAACAATAATTTAATTCGAATATACATTAATTCAAGAACGTCCCTTTACCATTCCAAGTGAAAATAATCAAAAACTATTGAAGATATAGCCGATATATTATGTCAGCATTAGGCCACGGCAGAATTGCTTCTCAAGCTTTAAAGCCATTTTTCTCCAAACGGTGTTTTTACAAATGGCGGGTTTGATTACTCAAAAAATACTAATCCAATCGCTTCCAATTTTTTACATGTTTTCTGTAAGTATACAACTATCGTATACAGTAGTATAAATTCAATCGGTGAAGATCTTTGTTTTTATACCCTTCACCACACTGTGGCACAGGCTATTATGTCCTTGTGCATATGTGTGTAACAGGCAAAAATAATCGAGATAGACCCATGTTTCCTTTTGAGAATATGCATAGAATCACTTTCTGAGTCGATTTTTGCATGTCCGTCTGTCCGTCGTCCATCCATGTTTTTTGTTAACAAAGTACAGGTCGCATTTTTGATACGACTTGGATGAAATTTGGCACAGGTCACTTAATTGGCCCAAGGACGAACCCTATTGAAATTGAAATAACTAAATTGAGCCTAGAATGATGTCTGCCAAGTTTCGAGAAAATCGGTCCAGATTTAGATATAGATCCCATATATAGTTTCGTCCGATTTCATGTAAATGGTGCACCAAAGTCCCTATATATCATTCGATTTGCACGAAATTTGGCATAGCGAAATGAATTAGGTCCACAATTATGTGTGTTAAGTTTCCTGAATATCGGTTCAGATTTAGATATAGCTCCCATATATATTTTCTTCCGATTTAAGGTAAATGGTGTACCAAAGTTCTTATATATCTTTCGATTTGCACGAAATTTGGCATAGCGAAATGAATTAGGTCTAAAATGATGTGTGTTAAGTTTCCTGAAAATCGGGTTGGATTACATATAGCTCCTATATAAATTTTCGTCCGATTTAATGTAAATGGTGCACCAAAGTCCCTATACATATTTCGATTTGCACAAAATTTGGCATAGTGTAATGAAATGAGTCTGGAGTGATGTGTGTAAAGTTTCAAAATTATATATAGTTCCTATATATATTTTTTTCGATTTTATATAAATTGTGCACTAACGATCCAAAGTTTGTCCCATTGCCACACAATTTTGTACAATAAACTGTAGTTAAAATAAGTTCACATCTGTCATTCTCATTGAAATCGGTTCAGATTTTGATATAGCTTCTACATATATATTTTCGTCCGATTGTACACAAAATTGACACAAATTTTGCACAACGTACTAAAGTTTTGAAATTTTTGAAATCGTTTCAGATTTGGATAGAGCTTCTATATATATTTTCTCCCGATTTTAGGTAATTTTGTCGCATTGTAAGAAATGAATGAATGAAAAATTTAGTATAGGTTGCAGAATTCGACGTCTGTTAGTATTCATCTGTTGAATATACCCAAAGTGGTGAAGGGTATCATATAGTCGGCCCCGCCCGACTTTACTACTTTCCTAACTGGTTTTTCATCTCGATTTGTGGTCGAAACTAGAAAAATTTCCAAAAATTCAATTTCAAAACGCAGTAACACAAAATTACTAACTGGGATTGGTAAATCGACGGAACATATGTATGAAGTTCATCTCAAAACGCAGAACTGTATGAAGGTATATTAAGGAACGTATTTTCTTCACTGAGAATTTACAAAAGTATATTTTAAATATTCTTGAAACACTTCGAAATATTAACTTGAGATCCTACTTTTTTTAATCAGAATGAAATTCTTCGATATAGCCATGCCCGCCTGTCTGATTAAATAACGATATTGCTTGCAATATTGAAGACAGATCTTTGAAATTGTGCTCATTACTAATAATTCTAAGATGTTTGGTATTGAAAGTGGCTCTAATTCGATTTTTTGGATTTCCGTTGAAAAAAAAAATCTCCCTATGACAAATTATCAATATGAGTCCATGTTTCGGTGTAGAGCGGTGCTTCAATTATTTGGTGTTTCGGTAACTTTTTCATTTTTCATTCTCATTCTCATTAGGCAGAAAATCTAGATACCAAGAATTATCATTATTGGTCCGAGTTTCTGGGAGCGGTCGGGGACGTTTTTAATAGAATTGATTGTAATATCACATTGACGTTTTAAGAGGCTGAAACATATGCAGGTAATTATCAATCTATGTCAAGGTTTGACCCAATATTAAAGTACCGACATATTTTCGGTATTCTGTGGGGTTTAGTTTGGACTGAAACATGTGTGTGGACTGTTTTCTATATATTTCCATATAAAATGTCCACCCTATTTGCACATTTTTACGGCTTTAAAACCTTTCCCCCCTCGAAGTGGGTGTACTTTATAAAATATGTTTGCGGAAAATTTTCAATGTAGGTCCATCTCTTTACGTAACCACCATATAAAATGGGACGCGACCCATTTTCGGTAATATGAAGTGGCTATAATTTGACATTCTGTATTCCGGTTGAATAAAAAACAACATTCCGGAATGTTTTCAATTTAGGTTTATGATTTTTGCATTACTCTCACACAAAGGCCACGCATAATTTGTTTATTTTTTTTTTTTTTTTTCATTTTCCCAAATAGACAACCTACTAGTAGACAATGTCACAGTCACCATATATCCAATAATTTAAGAAAAATTTAATATATACCAAATGGTACAGGGTATAAAAAGTTCGGCCGGATGGGGTTTTTTACTTGTTCAGAGATTTATTGATACTTTTTAACATTGGAAAATCAAACTTATAGCGTGAAACATAAAGAAATTTAAACAGGTCTATATGAAATCGAAAAGCCGCAAAATTTAGTATGAAACATAATTGTAATTTATTTATTTATTTTTTATTTTTTTGAAAACGAATTGATTTTTAAACATAGTGTCAAGCCGTGCCAGATAATATTTTAATGGTTTTAGCACCAATCTACGCATTGATATGTTCTCTGTCCGTCTGTGGTCGTTCATAAACCAAAGAGCTATTGCAGATATTATAAAAGTATTCGATAAGAAATTTATGTAACAGAGCATTCTGATGTTAAAAATGGAATGTAATTTAGCTTTTCGAAATTTAATTGGGTATGAAATCTTCTTACTAAAAACTAACAATATATATTTATGTTTAATATTAGACCCCATATAAATTTAAAAAAAAAACCGACCCCAATTTTGGATCCACTCTAATTTTATCCAAAGCGACCTGCACTATATTTACAGTTTTACATGGACAGACAGACGAACAAAAATAAATCGACGCAGAATGTTATTCTATGCATATGTTCAAAAGGAACCATGGGTCTATCTCGTATCCTTTTACCTATTACAAACATATGTACAAAGGCATAATACCATGTACCACAGTGTGGTGAAGGGTATGAAAATCCTAGCCCATAGTCCTGTAGAAAACAATTTCTTTGAAAAAAATGCTCGCGGACAGCGTTCAGGAAAAATATTCCTAGCCTTGGGAAGAAATAATTTTAAAAAAAAATCGACGACTAAAGCAGGAATACAAAATAATAGCTTATGCTATTGAAAAATTAAACCAATTTGTTGCACACCTTAATGAAGAATGATTGTGATGTATTTTACTTACTTATCAATTACGTGTCTAATTCAAAGGGCCTTAACTAATTAAGTGTCATACCATCATGAGGTAACTGATGATGCTATAAAGCTCTAAATCGTTTGATGCCTTCCTTATCAAAAATATTTTCTTCAGTTCTTCTTGTCATTTTAGGGTTTACATTTCAAATATCTTTTTATACCTGTAAATTCTAACATTTCATGATGGCACTTAAGCATATGTTAAGCCATTGCTATTTTTCTTTTATGGCCGCTGCAGGGTCCTAACCTGTGCGGTCTCCATTACATTACAATTTATATTCACGATTAAAAGTAAAAAAGTCGAACATTATTTTGCTGTTGTCAAATTTTTATCGATCATCGTTAAAATTTAAATAAAATGAATTTTTTACCACACAGACATTACAATGGCTTCCATTACCAGAAGTTAGTACTTAAATTGAGAAATGATTCAGGAACTTTGTTGTCAGTGTGGATGTTATTTTGGCTTTGTGATGTGGTAGATTTTTTAAGGCATATGTATAGGTTGAGGATGGTGGTGTTGTTTTGTTTACCTTTGAACTGTGGTTCGAAACAGAAGAATAAATTTTTACAGATTTAAATATAATAAAAAATCATAGTTTTTATTTTGTCCTAATTTGTACAAAAATTTTATTAAAATTGGCATAGCGTAACCATCTTTAATGGGGCCTATATTAATAAATGGAAAAGTATTATATGTCAACTTCTGCTGAACGTCAATAGTAATTGAATAGGATCTCCGTTGGATGCGTTTTAAAAACTAATTTATTTTTCGAAATACTTTGCTTTTAAAATACTGTGCACGGTACTCAAACAAATAAAAAAATTGAAAATTTGTTTTTCATTTAAGTTGTTACAAACTTCCATTTGCCTCCAAACATAAAACACCTAATACAATACAATGACAAAGCGGCATGTGTAGTTGGAGAGCATTATCATTTCGATTTTGTAACATTTCGAAAGAAAAAACACAAACAAACATCCATCAACAATGAATGATGGACAAGTGAAATTTTACCCACGGGCAAAAAGTTTAAGGTAAATTGAAAAGATATTTTTCGTTTTTTCTTCAGCTTCTTTATTTGTTTTTTGTGTGTTACTTATGTACTTATGGAAATCAGTGCGAAATCATCGTCATCATCAACACCATCACCATCACCACCACCAAAGTTATCGTTACTACACAAATTTATGTTGTGGTATTGTTGTTTGCTGTTGTTGTTGTGATTTAATGTCATTCAAAAATGAAAAAGACCCACAGTTAATGATGACTTTAAGAAAAATCTGCTACCCCCCACAAAAATATACGTGATGTTACAACCACTTGTGTTTTTACCTGAAATTGCCACGACAATTTCATGAGGGTTGGTGAAAGTAAGTAACCTTGGTTTTTTGAGGCCATTTATTTTGTTGGCTACGTTTTTCCCACTTCCCTTAGCTGTGGCCTAGTAATTGTTGTCACGAACCAACGCTTCTCAAATTGAAAAATGTTAAAGCTTTATCATGTGACATTTTAGTGTGAATGTCTTCAAATTGATAGAATTCCGAGAAATCTTGCAACCCTTCACTTTGCACTTTGTTGAGTTTTTTAAAGTTGAATATATTTTTTTCGTAGAATTATATAATGTGAGTAATTCAAAGTTCATGATCTGCAATTATGAAAAATATAATGAACATAAATACTTTGTTTTTTTTTTAGAAGTTTTGTTTCTTTTTATTTTCGAAATTTTATTTACCAGGATATTTAATTTATGGGATATTTAGATTTTTTCAAAACCGAATTAAGATAATAATAAACCAGTAAGGAAAGTAGTAAATTCGGACTGGGCCGACTATATGATACCCTTTACCACTTTGGGAATATTCTACATATATTGATCCTAAAGTGGGCCACACACGTCAAACATGTGCGTTCGATCGGTGTGAAGCTCCTAGCCCACACACGTCAAACGGATCCACAAAACTTCATTTCGTATTTATTTTTGAAGCGTGAAGATGGACAGCGATAGTGATGACGGAGAAAGATTAAAATTTTTATTTAATATAAATTTATTAAATACTTATATATTATTCCGGGAAGAGTCTTTTTATTTCCCAACACTGTAGGATATGTGTAAAAAAACATCAAAAGAATTCTTCCAAAATATTTTTTGCATATGTTTGACATTGTCCGCTGATCCGCACTCCACGAAATTTCACAAAAAATGAGAAAATATCCACACACCAGGCCACAGACGTCAAACATGTGCGCGTCGCACAACGAAAAATTAAAAAATTTTAATTTCTTTCGATGTACACACCGCCAAATCGGTGTGTACACCGTACCACACACGTCAAACATTGCTTCGATTCACACCGATCGAACGCACATGTTTGACGTGTGTGGCCCACTTAACAGACGTCGCCTTTTCGAAGGAACATTGACCTGAAATTGAAGGAATTTGAAGCAAACTTGGCAAACTCTATTCGGTATGCTGCATTCTTTAAAATTTAATCTCAATCATACACCCATTGATTATTTGGTGTACCATTATCATGAATAGGTCAAAATTATATATGGAAGCTATGATATATGTAAATCTGAACCGATTTTAAGAAAACTTACCAGAGATTAATTTATATAAACTTTAGTAAGTTGTGTAAGGACCCATATATATGGGTCCTTAGTGCACCATTTACTTAAAATCGGACGAAAATATATAGGAGCTATATTCAGGAGCTAGGAGCTATATTCAGTACATTATATCAAATTGTGTGCCAATCGGCTAAACTTTGGGTCTTTTGTGCACAATTCACATTAAATATTTGGTTGGGCAAAAAGAAATCCATTATTTTTATATGAACTAATTTATTTGGGCCAAATATGCACCGCTTTTGTTTCCATTTTACTTTTTAATGACTTATAATAATAATAATAATCTTATAGAAGTCCTGCTCACTATTTGCAAAAAACTCCAGTCGATTTTCACAATCATCCCCAGATACCAATTTCTTGTCATTAAAGAAATTTTGCAATGCAAGTAAAAGATGATAATCGCTTGGTGCCAAGTCCGGACTGTATAGCGGATGAATTAAAACTTCCCAACCAAGATCCCGAAGTTTCTGGCGAGTGACTGTAGATGTGTGAGGCCTAGCGTTGTCTTGGTGGACAACGACACCTCTTCTGTTGGCCAATTCTGGCCGTTTCTGGTGAATAGCTATCTTCAAACGGTATAGTTGTTGACAGTAGAGATCAGAATTTAGTGTTTGGCCATATGGAAGCAACTTATAATAAATAATCCTCAGTCCAGTCCCACCAAATTTATAGTATAACTTTCCTGGCCGCTAGTCCTGGTTTGGCCATCGTTTTAGGTGCTTCACTGTTCTTTGGCCACGATCGTTTTCGCACAGGGTTGTCGTATGTGATACATTCCTTATCTACGGTCAAAGTCCGTTTAAGAAATGGATCTATCTCATTCCGTTTGGCCAGCGCTACGCCATTATTATTTAGGCTAATTTGTGTGTCACCCAAACATCGAGCTTCTTTTTCAATCCAGCATTTGTGAATGGTTTAAAACAGTTTTATGGTAGATTTTTAGCTCCTGGGTGATGTTACGACTGCAAACATGCCGGTCAACTTCGATCATTTCTCCGATTTTATCGACATTTTCGACGACCGGCCTAACGGATTTCTTTTTTCCCGACCTAATATATATGGAGCTATATCTAAATCTAAACAGATTTTCACGAAACTTATCACACATCCGTACGCTATGCTAAAATTCGAAAGATTATAAGGACTTTGTTGCAACATTTTCATAAAATCGGACGAAAATATTTGTGAGAGCTATATCTAAATCTGAACCGATTTGCGCCAATCAATAGGGTTCGTCTTTGGGTCAAATAAACGAGCTGTACCAAATTTCATCCATATCGGATTAGAAATGCGACATGTATTTTGTTTGTGCTACACAATGGAAACCCAATATACTAAATTACAACCAATTCGCCAATTGAACAACGTGTACAATATCCCAAAAATACCGAGTATTAGAGGTACCGTTATATGGGGGCTACCCGGAAACTTGGATCGATATTAATTATTTTTGGTACGGACATGAAATATACAATTGGTCTGTTCCAGTACTTTTTTAATAGTAAAGCTAGTAAAAGGGAAACATTTCAAAATCGCTCTCAGAGTACAAAATAATTTGAAAAGTTCGGGAACGCAAATATGCCAAAATTAGATGGCAATACTTCAGAATCAACATAACAGCCAATCAGAAGCAAGCATTCCTGTTTACCATTTTTACTCGGCCAACTTTCTCGAATAAAAAGTTTTCAAGGAGAAAGCCATATTGTTTTGCGCTCTCTTAAATTTGATTCAATGTTTTACCAGTTTTGTGGGTACAGAAACGGTTTTCGAGTAAAAAGTTGCAAAACTTTTATGTTCTGGAACGGAACTAATAATAACTCAAAATACTGACTTACAGGCAATTTGGTTGAAAATGAGTCCCAAATCCTCAAAATACCGAATATTGGAGATACCGTTATATGGAGGCTACCCTGAAACACTGATCAATATTAAAAATTTTTGGTACATACGTGTGCTATACAATGAAAACCTTAAACTAAACAGCCAAAACTAAATTACAGCCAACTCGATTGAAAAAAAACATGTCCACAATTCCCAGAATACCAAATATTGGGATGCAACGTTATATGGGGGCTACCCCGAAACTTGGGTCAATATTTTTAGTCCGGAATTGTGCTATACAATAAGAACTCAAAATGCTAAAGTATAGCAAATATAAAATACCAAATAGTTTTGGGGTACCGTTATATGGAACAAACTTCGAAATGTGGGCCAATAATTATGGAGATGAAATTTATGCAAGGAGATTTTTTGCACAATATGTATGTAAAATGTAAAATTAGAGGTTAAATTCCCCAAAGTACCGAAACTGGGTATATGGGGAACATCAGCATTGGTTATGTTCGGTAGAAAGATTTTCTACCCAGTGAGAACCTAAAATACCAAATTCCATTACATTATATTGAAAAGACAAGCCTTAAATCTTCATAATACCGAATATTGAGGGTACCTTTATGTGGGAGATAATCTGAAAAATGGAGCGATATACCCATATTCAATACCAAAAATCTTAGAAGTAATAAAAAATGTGCAAAACTTCATATCTCTATTTTATATATAGAGACAATATCGAGATTTCAACAGACAAACTGCCATGGCTATATCGACATATAATTTATGGAGGATTTGGTGAATCTTTCGAGGTGTTTGGCACTAAGGCTATGGTTGGTTTGATCAAATCGGATACCTAATTCGCATGTTATTATAAATATAACTTTGAGCTAAATTTTTATCATTTTGTGGTTTAGGTCCCAAATGGATTGAATTTACATTCTCTTTATTCAAGATAAATTTAAAATTGAATTGTAATCAAACTTTTTTGGATGGCAGTAGAAGCAATAAACCGATAGACCTTATCTTTAACAATGACTTAGGTTTGGTGACCATATTTATTTTTTGTCTAAAATTTGACCATTTTATTGAGGAGGTACCAGAAGGAGAGTCCTACATTTCTACTGCATTTAAGGGGACCCCCAATCACGGTGTCAAAAAATGTTATTTACTTTTTCGAATCTACACTAAATCAATTATGTCCTTACAACATTTCAAGTGAACATCTCAAGAACTATTGAAGATATGGAGATTTTAGAGAATTCTTAAACAGAGATATTCTTTAGAAATTGGGGAAGATTTTTTTTGTTTAGTGGAGTGATATATGACTCCCTGGGACAATATCCCAAGCAAAAAACTAAGAGTACTGATGGGGATTTGACTAAAGTCATCTCTGCCTTTCCCGAAAGTAATCAATGTGACCATAACCCACTTTAAAAATAAAAATCTTGTTGTTTTTATTTTTTAAAGCAAATAGTAAGGATTAGGCTGGCTTAAATCTGTCAGCATCAAGTAACGGCAAGAGTGATTGTAAAACTTTAAACGTATGTTTCTGGAATCAGTATTTTACTAATGGCGGACACGAAAACTCAAAAGCTTATAATACAATCGGTTCCAAATTTTGAAAAGTTTCTCTGGGAGTGTATAGTTATCGTATGAACTAGGATAAAGCAAATAGGATACAGACATTTTTAACTTAGTTTGTGGTCAAAAATAGGCGAATTTCAAAAAAAAAAAAAAAAAAATAATAATAATAATAAATAAAAATTCAAAGGTCCGCCATTTTGTCAATTTTTGAGCGAAGTCAGTTATCCTAGTTCATACGAGAGTCAGACATGACTCTTTCTAAGTTATCATGCCCGCCATCAAAAATAAGAACATTTCTTTAATCACAAAAAACAATAACAAGAAAATGTAAATCTTCATGTATATATGTGCAAAGTTACAAACCTTTACAAGCATTGGTAATGATTTACAATCTTGAAAATCAAAATCGAGAATGATTTGCAACTTTCGAAAGTCAATTCTAAGTTATACATAAGAAATTTTTCGTCTGAAGTCTTAGGAGAAAATCGAGCTTTTCACAATTCCAGGTCATACACATCGACTCAAATCAGAACAGTTTTGACAAGCCGAAATATGGAACGGATGCTTACAGTTCTAAATTGGAACCCAATGACTACATTTTATTTCCCCACAAAAAATTCATGGAGTATGATTATCGTAGCCAGATGATTCTGTTAAAGCGTTTAAAAATATATTTTCGAGTTAGTCTATTATTCGTCATATGCAATATCATCCTGCCGGGCATACTTTTTCATTTCACATGTCATGTTTATAGTTTTCATTTAAAACTGTTTTTTGCTTCTCCTACACAATTATGCTTTTGTTTGTTACGCTTTTTTGCATTTTAGCTAACGGTATGAAGATTATTTGAATATTCACCGATTTCTTCTGATAAATATGCACATTTTCATTGTTAATCCAG
This sequence comes from Musca vetustissima, assembly GCF_032173495.1. Lineage (NCBI taxonomy): Eukaryota > Metazoa > Arthropoda > Insecta > Diptera > Muscidae > Musca > Musca vetustissima. The sequence continues at coordinate 11,809 of NW_026887519.1, forward strand.
AAATATATAGAATAGCCCTCATATTCATGTAATAATAAAGTAGCCCAAAATACAATTAATACATTTATGTCTGCGATTTTTTGGTAGTGTCGAACATGTTTGTGATCTTGTTCTACGTAACCTTTCATTAACATTTTAGCTCCTCAAAAGGATTCGACCAAAATGTGCAGATCTGGTTTTTTCGCCAATTATTAGTAAGCTAAACCCCTAGGATATCAAGATTTGCAATCTATCTACATTTCGTTACGATATTGTAAAGAGGTTTTCTGGTCATTGAAATCTATGACATATTAAACAATTGATCATTATGTTGTAAAAAATGTATAATTTAGTACAATTTAATTATTTACTTTCCACACACAAATTCATTGATTATTTACCTGGAAATAAAAAGAAAAAATACAATCAGTATATGTTTATAAATTTATTAAAAATTCATATATAACGTCTCATCTTAAACATTGTATGACCTAAATCAACAGCATTTAAATGTCATCAATTCACCAAAGTTCAACATATGGAATTATGAATACATCTTCAATTGACCTTCTAGTTGACAGATAAGTTTAACATCCCAAAGGTATTTATCTGCAAATTTCCAATATCAAAACATCCTTAAAGTGAAAGTTTATAAACAATACAGAAGACGAACTTGTCGAGCTTCCCGACCTAAACATACATAGAACAAAACTGCTTAATTAATATTGGCAAAATAGCTAATATTACATTGGAAGAAAGTTTACATTGATTTTGTTTGTGTACATGCATTAATTGAGCACCGTAATAGCAGAAGTAGTTTGTGTAAAAATTTATATTTGTATGCGTACGTCTATGTCAACAAAGCCATATAAAGTTATTTACAAATGTCAGTGAATGTGTTTGCCTGCCTATGTGCAACAGTGCTAATACAAAGTACAAAAAGCAAAGACAATAGAAGTAAAGAAATATTCAACAAACTATAACTAACTTTGAAAAACTAAACCTGTTTCTGTATTGTTGTTTTGTTAGACGAGCAAAGGTAAATTTTCTAGAAATATATCAATGTATGTGTGTGTGTGCGTCTGTTACATTATAAACCTATACACATTAATATATGTTAGTTTACATAGACTAAACAACGTTTTAGTAGATAATAAAACAAAGACAGAATACAACTGAAAGAGAACCAAACCTTTGAATAGAAACAACTTTTTAAAAAAAGTGGGGGAAATAATTTTCGCAAAGTCACAAAGTTATATGAATGGTTGAAAGGATGTTAAATGTTCGTAATGTTATGCATGTGTTGTGTCTAATGGGAAATCATTTACATGTGAAAACAGAAGATTTAAATTATCAACTATGTGATACAAGACCATCATGGTGAACTGCAGCGTATAAGTAATATATTGAGATCATTTTGTACAAATAATGATCATACGCTATATATCCCCTGATGAAATACTATCATATACAGTCGAATTCGGTTAAGCGAAAACGCATAATTTGAGAAAAAAAAATTTTCTTAAGCAGAATTTTCAATTAAAATAACTTCAGATAATCGAAACTCGTTGCGCTTAAACGAAGTTTTCAATCAATATCTGAAAATGGTGAAATTTATAAATCATATTTCGAAATGAATTGGTTAAGAACTTGAAGAAACTCGAAACAACAAGATTTACAATAATGTTGGCTACTCCTTGTTTAGGAACTACTTTCAGCTTATGATCTAGTCCATCAACTTGGGCAAGCTTGGGTAATGATCTTAAGCCTTCAGTGTTCGCTTAAACGAATTAGAGCCGGGTGGTCCAGGACTCGGAGTGTAGCTATTTTATTGAAATTTGATTGAGCTTAGGTACTACTTATGAGAAGCAAAATTCTTATGTAGTATTGGTTGTATAAAAAGTTAGTAAGGTCAGGGATGTATGTTTTAGTACTATTTACAAAATATTTACATGGTTTACCATTAATTTAAAATATTTAAATAAGAGTTGTATTCAAATGATTAATAAAACGTATGTGTTTATACTAAAGCAAATAAAATATGAATAAAACTGGAGTTGATCCGATTCAAACTTATTATTATTATTTTTTTTTTTTTGACATTTTCTTAAATGGTTGGAAAAATGTGCAACATAATTTAAAGGGTTGCACATAAACATTTTAAAAAATTAAAATTTACAAAAATGAATTTTTTTCTCATAAACGGTGCTCGTTTCATATATAATTGTGTTTTTGCACCAAAAAAAGTCCTTCTCTTATACAGATTTTCAATTAACCGGGCTTTTTTTAAGCGAAGTAGAGTGTTTGAAAATTCATCCGAAATATTAGTTTAAAATTTTTAGTTTCAATTAACCGATTTTTCGATAAACCGGCGTTCGCTTATCCGAATTCGACTTAGCACAGTAAAGAAGAGGTTTAATATATTCCACCGTGGCTAAGAGAAGAAGGTAGCTGTTGTGCCACATAACATTGTCGCCGTACTGAACTAATAACGCAAGATCATGCTACGATATGTGACAAAAGTTTGCTCTCGAATAAATTTTGAAAAAAATACGATTAGTCATATTTTAGTTTGCGGTATTGGAGAAATTTTTAATAAATAAATAAATAATTTTTTAAATCATGACGATTTGTGGGAGAAGTACCGAAGATCATGGTCTATGTCTACTCCTCGTTATTTTATCCTTGTAATAGTATGAGACTGGCAGATTCCAACGGACAATTGAGTACATTTTGTACAGAAGGAGTGAACCGATGGGTCTATTTTCGGAAATGGCGTAGGTTTGGTAGCAATAATAAAATGTGCAATTAACTCGAATAGTTCTGTAATTGTTTTTTTTCGAACTCGGTTCGGGTTAATGGATCAAATTGGGCTCTAAATTCGCTTAATATTGGATTTATGACAGATGTTTTGAACCTATAGTTCTCATCATAAATTTGAAGCCATGACGAATAGTGTTGGCCAACAGAAGCTACTATGGTCTATGTAAGCAATTCAGAAATAAGGCCACGTCTCGCCAGACCAAACTCACACACCAGTGATGGTGTGTGGAACAGAAGCATGGGTACTTGTGCAAGCAGATGAAACAGCTCTTGGAGTGTTTGCGAGTAAAATTCTCCGAAAGATCTAATGACCGATCAGCGTCGGCGGTGAATATCGCCGTCGAATGAACCATGAGTTGTATCATCTATTCTCGCTCATCGACATAGTCAGACCTATCGAGCTGCAGTGACCAGGATGACATGGTCATGTCATTCATAAATTGCAGAGCTCTTACTTATAGACCTGGACACAAACCTGTTCTCTAGACTTTTTGACAAATTACCCAAAGACGCCGTCTAAACTTTCATTGATGAGGACACACCTTTAACTTGTTCTTGTAGTCATTTTTATCAAGATTCTCATGATCGGAGATCAATGTGAGAACACTACAGCACCTGCTACCTAGCGATAACAAGAGTACTAGGGGAGATCTTCTTGAAAATCTTCACCTATTGATGGAAGAATTCTTGAAGGAATCGTCCCAAAAATCAACGCATATTGTTCCAAGAGTATTTTATGAAATCTTTTTTTATAATCCTCGCCCTTGAAGCCGACTGAACTAAAAGTACTTCAGGAAAGCTGCTTAAAGATCGTTTCCAAGTGATCCAAGAGAATTTGAAAAAATATTGTTAAAAATCCACGCCTACTGAACCAATAAAAATCTACTTAAAAAGTCATGCCTTCTGAATCAAGAATACCCCAGAATTTGTACTTAAACATCCACGCATACTGATCGAAGAGTACCTCTGAAAAAGGTTGTTAAGAATCCACGCCTACTTATCGAAGTGTATTTCAGAAAATCTTGTTAAGAATCCAAGCCTACTGATCTAAGAGTACCTAAGAAAATCTTGTTAAGTGTTCACGCCTACTGATCGAAGAGTATCTCAGAAAATCTTGTTAAGAATCCACGTCTACTGATCGAAGAGTACCTCAGAAAATCTTGTTAAGAATCCACGCCTTCGGATCGAAGAATACCTCAGAAAATTTTGTTGAGAATCTTCGCCTACTGATCGAAGAGTACCACAGAAAATCTTGTTAGGAGTCCACTTGAGGACATTTTCCTAAAAACCAACGCTTAATGATCCAAAAGTACCCCAGAATATCTTCGTAAAAATCTATGCTTACTGACCCAACTGATCGGAAAATTCACAGGTGATTTAAAGTATCTCTTCTTCTTAATCTTTTTCTTAGTGTTGTTGTTTTAAGTAAAGAAGAGCCCTTCTTCTCGACGGGCGACTTAACAAAATAGTGGGAATATAAAATTTAATTTTTGGAAATTTTGGTTTGTTGTCAAAAAAGGGGAAAAGTTCTGTTAAGTTATAATGACCACCAAATATCGATTTGCCACAGTTTGCAGAAATCAGGTTTATGTTACTCAACAAAGTGGCAAATTTTGCGGAAAAAAATGTAGGTAGAAAGCCTTTAAACTTGGTGCACAACGAACTACCGCAACGCAGACTTTTTATTGGCCGAAGATCCACTTTCTAAAAAATAGGTACGGCATTATGAATAAAATAATATGTACCGTATTATTTCATGAATTATCCTTAATTGTAATTCATTTTCATTCATATTACAGAAAATATTTCTAGGGTATATAAGAATGCTACTCATTCAGAATCCTAACCCAAACTATCTTTCAAATTTAAAAAAGGTGTTAATTCAACAACATTATTTGTTTTATCTATTTTATTGTTGTGTTTCTTTTTTTTTCTTTTATAATTAAAGATCTTGACCTGTTTTTTATGTTCTATTGTACATTTCTGTCTGGTAATTATACACATTTTGGTTTTGCAATGAAATAACAAAAAATCAGCTATGTTATCCCATATCCATCATTGCCACCACATTATGATTGATAGAACAAAGAAAGCAGTATTACCCTAGTCATCAAACTTCGGATCGGTATGGGTAAAATTACATTAAAATAATAGCTTTTTTATTACAGCTACAAACTAATAGTTGTTTGTTGTTCATGCTCATGTTTGCATTGTCGGTCGGTGTATGGATGTATGTAGTTGAGTATGGGTTTCATTAGTGCCACAGGGGAACATTGTGTACACAAACAAACCAACAAACTGACATGACTTTAAGAGATTGTGTGTGTGTGTGATAGAGAGTGAATGTGTGAAAACACTTCTTAACACCAACACTCTTTGGCAATAAAAACAAAAATATGTTGGACAACAAAAACAACAGCAGCAGAAGCAGCAGCAGAAAAACAAAAAACTGCTAAATGGAGTAGAGAGCAAATATTTGATTCTACTTTATATACTCCTCCTGGTAGTCACATCATTGTGGGAGTCATAACCACAATTTTGACAGTTTCAGTTAGTTTAATAATGTTACAGCTGTTGTTGTAATTCCTTTAAATATAGACACGGGGTGGAACAACAAACAACATTAGTTGCACCACATCTATAACATTATCAACATAATAAAAACAAAAACTCACAAACACACATAATTATACTTCATATCTTTAAATGTGTGTATGTGTGTGTTGTGGTTTCAGTTTCTTGTTAGTATGTGTTGTGGTTTCAGTTTATTGCTGCTTCAAAAAATATGATGATGTTTGTTGATTGAAGCCGAACAAACAGTAGTTCATCATTAGAAATTCCAAAAAAAAAAAGATGGTTGGTGTTCTGGATGTATGTTGCTCCAATGGATATTCAAATATAGACTTTTTATGAAGTCAGGATATAAATAATACATTTAATGATCTTGAAAAAATATAAATTGGAATTAATTTAATGTTTTCCAAAACACAGAACATAGATTTCTGAATAAAATATATCATTAATTACATACTTAGTCGAATTTAAAGATATCTCAGAATAGTCAGGTTCCTTTGGTGGGGAGTCAGGAATATATGAGTAATATATTTTTTAGATACCCCAATCTGTGATTCCCTTTATAATTCGGGAACATTTTATAACATCTTAGCATATGTTGAAAAGGGGATGGTTTATACCACCACATTTACACTCTTAAGCCTGTAAGTGGCTTTTTGTGCGCTCTAGAGATGGAAGAAAGTTAGAAGAAGTCACTTTTGGAATTATACACTCAGAATTATGTTTTGCTATTTAAGTCTTCTAGTGTTTTCCACACATCCCCTTACTTTGATTATTTTACGAAAGGTTATTGTTTTTATGGCTTTTTTACTATCTGTCATTATATTTATTACCTCCTGACCACAGTTTGCACTAAACCAGTTCAGAAACTCGGTTATAGCATGTAGGATTGTACTGTCATCTGGTAGGCGAAATTGAAATTTCGGTTTAAGGCTTTTTAATGAAAAATCCCAGTCCAGACTTTCCTGCTAGCTGGGAACCATTGATAACGTTCCGCTATACCATGAGTCCCTGTCTGGTATTATTGCTTCACATCTTATTTCAAGTATTCAGTGAAACTCAAAACTACTAATTGAGGATACGATTGTGGCCTGTACTATATTTTGGTTCTGTCTATTGTGTCCCGTGTCGATCCACTCGTTTATAGCTTTTAGTCCCAAAGTTGTATCTGCTGCTTCAAATTTTATTTGGATGTCAATTGGATTTATATACAATATAGTCTCCAATGCCCTCGTTGATGTTGTTTTCATTGCCCCACATATACCTTGGCAGCATGTTATCGGGACTTTCCTTAACGGGTTTATAATAAATTTTTTGTCCATTGTTGTCCACCAGACTGCCAAGGCTTATGTTGGAATTATAACGCTGTTATACATTTTTTCCCTCAGAAGACTTTAAAAGGTTATTGATAGTGGTATCTCCCTGCGAAGTCCCTTATCCTACTTGGTCCTGTCTTGTTGGTTACAGTATTTCCATCTATTCCTTACCATTGCTATGGTAACACAAATAATGGATTGGATAAGTCTTTCCTTTGATATTAATGCATAGAGCTAAGGAAAGCATTTTCTTCTCGAGGGTGCATTCAATTTGGTGTACCATCTCTTGCAGAGCGGTTTCCACTGACCTTCCCCTTACGTACGCGTGTTTTTTGTACTTCAGGGTATCTTTGGGTCTGTTGCTCTTAATCATGGTGTCTACTGTTCGTTTAAAAGTTTTGAGTAAGAACGAAGCTAGGATTATTGGCCGATAGGATTTTTATGTTGGCTTTCCGTGCTTTGGTATAAAGACTACCCTAGGTTCATGCCAAGCTTTCGGAGTGTACGCCTACCGTAAACGTCAGCCTCACTTTGTAATAATGCGGGGGATACGTTGTCTGGTCTGTTCTGTTGTAACTATTCGGGTTTCCCCTCATCTGCCACAGACAAAATTCAGGAGTCTTCTTAGTGTGGGAATTGTCCCAGTATACTGCAGATTTCTTGCGAAAAGTTCTATTGTGAAGTCTTCGGACGTCTCCACAGTTCTCGATGGCAGATGTCCTTCCTCGAAGTGAACAACTGTCTTCGAAAGACTTTACAAATATATCCGTTAAATTGTTGACATTCCTGTCTATGTCGTCAGTGGTTAGGCTGTCATAGTTGGGCTGCCCTATCTTATATTTTATCAGCCTCCCGAATTTTATCTAGTATGTCAGACAACTTAAATAGTTTTGAATAATTGATACACCGCACAAGTATGTATATAATCGGTTGGAAAATTGGGCTAAAGCTTTCAAAATACCAAAATTTGAATGATATAGTTTTATAGGAAGATTTTGGCACTCCATAAGCATTTCAAAAATCAAATTAGATCAAATTTGGTTGGAAAACATGCCTAAATCTCCAAATTTATCATATTTAGTAGGAAGATTTGAAACCCTATGAGAATCTGAAAATCAAATTACAGATTACAGAACCAGCCCAAAACTACCAAAATACAGAATAATTGGTGTAACCATTATATGGAGGTCACCCGGAAACATTGGTCAATGTTGATAACTTTTGGTAAGGACATTTTGTAGTCAAGGAGAAAAACAGTGCTCACGAATTTGTTGAATGCTCCCCAAAATACCCATCTTTGGGATGTAGCGTTATATATGGGAATTCAACAGACAAACCGAATAGACAGATAAGCCGAACACACCATTCCCTCCTCTGGCTGCGTCGATGCTTGAAGTAGTATCTCTATTCATTTACCTCTATCTTTAAACAAATTTTTTCAAAAAAATTAGGAATGTTTCCCGCATATAATGACCATACTTGGCAAACATATCAGACAAATGCGACATTTCATTATAGACGAATTATGTCTTTGAAGAAAAATATCGGAAATATTTTCAACGGCATTTTTGTAGTAGGAGAGACTGGGGCACCTTCTGCCTTGTACTTGATGCCTTGATATGATGTTCTCACCTTACATCACTAGCGTCGATACATAGGTATCGAATATCAAAATAAATAACTGTCGCAAAGTTTGAAATCTCTAGCTAATAAACTTATTTAGATGCACGTTTTTTTTTTTTTTTGTATTTTTACGGATGTTTTTGTAATATTTCCATTCCATTTCGTAAGTATTACGTGTATAAAACTATTAAAATCTGCAGGCAGTATTATTAAACAGTAGTTAATTACAATGTATATTTTTGTAAAAATAATTCAAATTATAATATTTTTAAAAGATTGGTAGAAACAAATGAAAAAAAAAAACTATAAAAAGTACCTTCGGGCTACATTCGGTATTTTAAAGTGGGGCACATTTGGCCATATACAGATAATTCGATATTATTTTCTTAAAATGTAGGGACACATTCGGCGAATTTGAATTAATAATAATTTATTATATGTTTTTGGTACTAGCATTGAGATATAGAGCTCTAAACAAAAAGTGCCGAATGTGCCCCATTCTCTCCTACATTTCTGTGTTGTGGAGTTCGGCGTGCAAATTTCTGCTAAAATAAACATATGGCTTTCAAAGCCCTTGTTGGTCAGTGTAATAATATAATAACGTCAAGGTGATCTCTCCCATTCATTATGGCATATTAAGCTTTCGATTTACATTCTATTAACTTAATTGCAATTTTCAAAAAAAAATGTTAAATATAAATATTTGATTTGCAATAAATAAATATTCATACATATACAAATATATCGAAAATTGACACAATATGAATAATGGTTATATGTATGTACTCGTTTGATGGTTTCCCACTTATTTGAATTTACCAAAAGTCAGCATCATACTCATTTAATATAATTATTCATTCGAACAAAATAAAGTGATTCTTTCTAAACACATTTCAAACTACAAATGGAATTTGCCATGGCACATCATCATGGTTTTTTCCTATGTATCAATTGAAATAATGCCAACAAAGCGTAACTTTTGCGGTATACCACACATCCAAAAATGCTATTGTTTTCACATGTACAAACACACACACACAAATGCACAAATAACATTGAAAGTGTTTGTATATCTCTGACCACTATCTGTTTGAATAAAATTAATTTTATTATTATTTCAATAGTAATATTCATGATCTAAATTACAAAAAAAGATATGTATGTGTATGTGTGTTTGTCGATTTGAATATAGTCAAACAAATAGTCATCACTCAGATGAAAACAAATTAAAAAAATAGTTTACAAATGTACAAGGTTATTATCAATGGATAGGATATATGAAGAGGAATGACTGAAAAGTATATGTATGTGTGTCTCGTGTTGATTAAGTGATGGATGTATATGTGTTGGTGTATTATTTTAAATTTGAATTTAAAATAGGATTTTCAACAAATTTAAATATTTTGAAAATCATATTAGAAAGAACAAATAAAGAGTAATAATAAAGAACGATATGAGCTATTTTGATAAATTGCTAGGAATAAAATTGAATTTTCAAACTATTTTGATTGTATCCCATATAAAATGTGCATAAATAAAAGTTGATATGCTTTCTCGCATAACTACAATACGTAAACCAGTAAGGAAAGTAGTAAAATGGGACGGGACCGCCTATATGATACCCTTCACCAGTTTCGGTATATCCACCAGATGAAACCTAAAAGACGTCGAATTTTTAAAGGACCAGTGACAAAATTATGAAAATCAGTGATATATATATATATATATAAGCTATATCAAAAACTAATCCGATTTTAACTAAACTTGTCACACGTTATGTTATAGTAACTTCAGTACGTAGAGCAACATTTTGCCGATTGGACCCACCATGGTAAAGCATTTAAAACCAACTTCTAGGTTATTCTAACTCCAGTACGTTGTGAAAAGTTTGTGTCAATTTTGTGTAAAATCGGACGACACCATTTACATTAAATCGGACGAAAATATATATGGGAGCTATATCTAAATCTGGACCGATTTTCAGGAAACTTAACATACATCATTCTATTTCATTACGCTATACCAAATTTTGTACAAATCGAATGATATATAGGGACTTTGGTACACCATATACATTAAATTGGACGAAAATATATATGGAGCTATATCTAAATCTGGACCGATTTTCAAGATACTTAACACATATCATTCTAGAGCTAATTCATTACGCTATGCCAAATTTTGTGCAAATCGAAAGGTATATAGAGACTTTGGTACACCTAAATCTGGGCCGATTTTCAGGAAACTTAACTCACATCATTCTAGAACTAATTCATTACGCCAAGCCATATTTCGTGCAAGTCGAAAGATATCTAGGGACGAATCGGACGAAAATATATATGGGAGCTATATATAATTGTGGACCGATTTTCAGGAAACTTAACACACATCATTCTACACCTAATTCATTACGCTATGCCAAATTTCGTGCAAATCGAAAGATACATAGGGACTTTGGTACACCATTTACATAAAATCGGACGAAAATATATATGGGGGCTATATCTAAATCTGGACCGATTTCCGGGAAACTTAACACACATCATTCTAGAGCAAACTAATTACGCTATGCCAAATTTCGTGCAAATCAAAAGATATATAGAAACTTTGGTACACCATTTACATAAAATCGGACGAAAATATGTATGGGGGCTATATCTAAATCTGGACCGATTTTCAGAAAACTTAACATATATCATTCTAGACTTAATTCATTGCGCTATGCCAAATTTCGTACAAATCGAATGATATATAGGGACTTTGGTACACCATTTAATTTAAATCGGAGGAAAAATTATATGGGAGCTATATCTAAATCTGGACCGATTTTCACGAAACTTAACACACATAATTCTAAAGCTAATTAATTACGCTATGCCAAATTTGGTGCAAATTGAAAGATATATAGGGACTTTGGTACACCATTTACATAAAATCGGACGAAAATAAATATGGGGGCTCTATCTAAATCTGGACTGATTTTCAGAAAACTTAACATACATCATTCTAGACTTAATTCATTACGCTATACCAAATTTCGTGCAATTCGAAAGATATATAGGGACTTTGGTACACCATATACATTAACTCAGACGAAAATATATATGGAAGCTATATCTAAATCTGAACCGATTTTCCCAATTTCAATAGGGTTCGTCCTTGGGCCAAACAAATGAGCTGTGCCAAATTTCATCCAATTCGGATCATATATGCGACCTTACTTTGTTCACAATTTAACATGGACAGAACAGACAGACGGACGGACGGACGTACATGCATAGATCGTCTTAAAAAGTGATTCTATGCATATTCTCAAAAGAAACCATGTGTCTATCTCGTTCCCTTTTGACTGTTACCAACATATGCACAAAGACACAATACTCTGTACCACAGAGTGGTGAAGGGTATAAAAACTAATAAAATCACATTTCAAATCACTACACCTCCTACCCAATATAATTCGTAATGCTTGAAGTAAGGAGGTGGTGAGTGAACATAAAAATAGTTTTTAAAATCGCTCGTCATAAAATTAAGCATACAGAATTCTAAAAAAAGATTTACTGGAAAATTCCATACATGGCACTGATGGTTGCAACCATTACCAAGCTACATATTCTCCTCTTTTTTGTGCGAAATCAGAATGATGGTAATTGGGTATAAAACGATTTTAATAATGTGCGTGCTCTGATTGGCTTTGGGAAACAGTAAATATAAACGAATACTGCATAAAAATACCAGCATTACCACCACCACTATAAACGGTTTACCATCACATGTGCGTATTGTTGAGGGACTTACAGTAGTGGAAGAAAAAAAGTAGAATAAAGCGAAAAACAGAAAGTCATATGGTGCTTGATAAGTGATGAAAGAGTAGCAAAAGTAGCAAAAATTGCCAAACATATGAGTCATTTGGATTTGGAGGGAAAATTAGGAAATTTTTACAAATTTACAAGTGACTTTCCTCTGTGAACAGAAATATACAAATGTAATTCTTTTAGATTCCAAAGAATGTTATATTAACAAGAACCTTTTTATCCATACACCATCCAGAATTAGAAATAAAAATTAAGATAAAAACACGAGGTCCTAAATTAACGCCCATTAAAAAAGACCAAAAACCTAAAAATGCTTAAAAGACACAGACACTTTTTAAGACGGAACTATATTGAAAATGAGATGCGAAATGAAGTGTAAACCACGAAGAACGCCGAAAAACGCGGACCCACTAAATGGAGATATTGTCATAAAAGGATCCTATATTAACTATTTCCAACTATAATTTTTTATCTACATATAATCCTGAATGGCAATTGAAACTTAAGATATATCCTCTAATAACACGAGATCCTAATTTATGGCACTGGTAAATAAGTCTGAACACATAAAAACCCTTGAAAGAGACAATTTTTTTGTGGGCTTTATAAAAACACGGAAAACTTGAAATGTGTAATTAAAGCCACTTCGTTTGGAAAATGCGGCTGGAACCGTTAAAGTAACAACAAGAAAAAATTACGTTAAGTTCTACCGGGCCAAAATTTGTATACCTATAACAAAGTGTAAGGCATTACACATAACTAAAATCTATCGGAACTTTCAGGAGACCCTCAACTACATTTTAATAAGGAGAAGCAAAACAAAAAACTGCAAATTGCAGCCAATGCGATTCCAAGAAAATTTGTCCCTTAGACCATTACGCATTTAAAGTAGGTTTATAAAACTATTGATTGAACATCACAATCATTGGATCAAATCGTATTCTCTTTCCTTCAATGTATGAAGTAAAAAATATGTTAAGTTCGGCCTGACCGAACTTTTTATACCCTCCACCATGAGGATAACAATCAAAATATCTAAAATTAATAGTAGCTCCTATAAGAAACTCGACGTCGAGTTTCCTACCAAAAATTTATAGTTGGCCATATATTAAGGTCCCTATTGAACATCACAATACTTTTATAAACCTACTTTAAACCAGTGAGCGGAGCAGTATAGTCGGACGGGGCCGACCATACGATACCCTACACAACTTCCACGGAACTCAAATTTTCTGCAGATGTTTATTCCGAGCCTGGGCAATATTTCGTGATATTGGCATCTTCTTGCCCGATTAGAGGTAAACAGCACCTCTTCCTCACACTGACATATTTTGCGAATATTACGAGTATTCAGTACACCTATTGTCCAAATTCCCTTGACCGTGGGTTGTGTTGTGATGTTCGGCTTTCATTTGTGGTCTATATATCGATTCGAAAATAACACAAAAATTAAGTTTTCGGTCCACTTCATTCCAAAATTATTATCTGATCATCATCGAAAATTATAGGCGTTGTCCTTGACCATAACTGGAACCTTATGGAACATTTCAAAGCGATCAGCGCTATAGTTCCGCGCTCTAGAGTGATAATGGGTTACTAAATAATATACGGATACGGAGATACCTGTAAATATTTAGGTGTAACTCCCACATCCGGGAACATACAACAATATAATTGGTATTAATTTAAAGGTCAACCACTCCTCTTGGATATAATATCAACTTCTCGGGTCTATGTCATTCAGGGGTAAATATATACGCTATAGAATACAAATTTTGTAATTTTTCACACAAAAGTCAGGGTCCATTTGACCCGCTATGACCGATCTTTCTCCAAACAGGCATGCTTATTCTATTCTTTCCATGCAAAATTTCACGATGTTCGGACCATGGTTGCGGCCTCTGGAGCGACCAAAAAAAACCGACAAAAATTTAGTTTTTGGTCCATTTCATCCCCTAAATATTAACCGATCTTTCCCAAAAACAATAGGGGTCTTCATTGGCCAGAACCCATCCTACATGCAAAATTTCGTGAAGATTGGTCCATAACTGTGGCCTGTATCGTGTTTACAAATTATAATGGACAGACGGACGGACGGACGGACACACATGTCTAGATCGACTCAGCTAGTCGAGATATGACGATCGGTATACTTAAAGGTGGGTCTAGGACCAATATTTCGCGGCGTTACAAACTTTTGGGGCTGCACAAATCTATAATACCCTGGCAACATAGTTGTGTAGGGTATAAAAATTGAAAATACAACAGGTAGCAGAAGGCTACTCCACTCAACTTACCCACTTGCTAGTCGAAAGCACCCCTTGCCCCAATTATAATATAGCAGTACAATGACAAATAATTGGCCACTCCCTACCAACTGCAGCACAATCACCATCAAGAAACCTGTGGTACGATCAGTAGTGTCGCAATGCTACTGATATGAAAAACTACCTAATGCGAGAGGGAATTATCGGGAGAAAAGGAGAGGGGAGAAACGTATTTTTTTAGAAAAAAAAAATAAATTAATAACAAGAAAAACATGAGCGGGAGCAAATCCAGATGTAGTCAGAACGAAATCCAGAAATTTTAATAACTATTAAAACACCAAACCAAAGGCTTTGGTGCAGGCATATCCTCATATAGTGATAATCATGGAATCTGGTGACAGATACAGACAGTGTGTTGAGGATCTGGAAGGAGCATTTTGCAAAGTTTCTGTCAACAAATAGTGGCGGTGGGGAAGATAATCCAGAATCAATAAGAGATGAAGGTATAGATTTTTATACCACATAGCCAATATGAGATCAGAATAGCAATCAATAAGCTGAAGAATAATAAAGAATCATGCGCCGATTGGTTACCAGTCGAACTATTCAAGACTGGTGGTCAGATGATGGTCAGGAGCTGATTAGCATAATTTAGCTAATGGAATGCATGCCCAATGAATGGAAACTCATATCCTGTGGAGACAATATGGTATGTGCCAACTATAGACGTGCCATCGCTTATAATGTGCTATCCAGCGTGCTGTGTGAACGACTGAAGCCAATGGCCAATGACATTATTGGGCTTCAGACCTGGCAAATCTACCATTGACCAGATCTTCGCTCTGCGCCAAATCCTGGAAAAGACCCACTAGAAACATATCGACACATTCCACCTGTTTATAGACTATAAATCCGCATTCGATAGCCCTATGCACAGAGGTGTTTAAAGTCATATCTGCGTTCGGCATTCCTGCAAAATTAATACAGCTTTGCAGGATAACATTAGCTGGCACAAGATCAACAGTTAAAGTTGGAAAGGACCTCTCGGAGCCCTTCAATACCGAACGAGGATTCAGACAAGGTAACGGTTTGTCGTGTGACCTTTTTAACATCCTGCCGGAAAAGGTCATACGAGAGGCAAAGGTGAACAGAAATGGTAACAAACATCTTTGAAAAAATTGAAAAGGAATCTGCCAAAGTGGGTCTGGCAGTAAACGGCGAGAAGACCAACTGTGGAACTTGAGAACTACAGCTTCGAGGTAGTGAACAATTTTATATATCTTGGTACCGCTATAAACAAAACTTGTGCTGAGTTTTGAATTTCGGAGAAGAATAGTGTAGCCCAGCAAATGCTACTAGACTCTATGCTGATACTTCCCGTGCTTTTATATGAATCTGAAGCATGTATACTTACGCAAGCAGTGTTTGAGAGAAAAAATTCTACGAAAGATCTATGGGCCGATCTGCTTTGACGGTGAATATCGCCGTCGAATAAACCTTAAATTGTACCATTTATTCTCGGACATCGTCATTGTCAGACATATTGAGTTGCAGCGACTACGTTCGTTGGATCATGTTGTTATAATGGATGAAGATGCCCCAGCTCAAAAGGCATATAAAAGCGAACCAACGCAGAAGGGGAAGGCCTGTAATTAGATGGAAATATCAAGTGGAAGACAACATTGCCGAGCATGGTCTTTCAAATTGGAAAAACGGCTTATGGCCGTTCTGTCACAAGCCAGCTATGTAAGTAAAAATTTAATATCATAAAACGATATCTTTCAAATTTTTCTACCTTCCGTTACTTTGTTTCAACCATGAAAATTACAAATCCTCCAACCAAAAATGATAGGATAGACCCCATATAAGTTACCCCCATTATTTGGTATACTTAGGTCAGTGAGCGGATTTTTAAGAGAATTGACAACAATATGGTTCTCATTAGATGTCAAA
Source organism: Musca vetustissima (assembly GCF_032173495.1). Taxonomy (NCBI): domain Eukaryota; kingdom Metazoa; phylum Arthropoda; class Insecta; order Diptera; family Muscidae; genus Musca; species Musca vetustissima. The sequence goes on from NW_026887519.1 coordinate 28,159, forward strand.
TATTCCTACCAAAAATTTATAGTTGGCCATATATTAAGGTCCCTAAAGCAGGTATTTCAAATGTGCTCCTCATAGTGGTAATTTTTAAGAACAAGGTTTCCTAATTATGGAGTGCTCAATAACTAGGAAAAGCTCACATCCCTGATCCTTGTCGACGTGTAAAAACACTCGATACTGTCATTATAACTGTCGTTGATGCTTCACTTGTCTTAATGATCATGTTTTCGTTACCACTGATGATGATAATGCTGATGTTGTTGGCGTAGCTGGCGTATTTTGATATTTGCTACTGCAGCACACACCAACTCTCCCCTCCCAACCATTGTATACTTTATGATGGTGTTGTGTTTGAGTTTCCCATAGCTGTTGCAGCTTTTGGCAATAACATTTATTTTTATTAGCCACTTAAATTTAACTGTTTTATAAGTTTATAAGGCAATGCACACAGGCAAACAAGTAGCCACATACACACACTCATCTCACACTCTCCCATATACGATGTAGTGCTTGTAAAAATCCTGTTTCCTTACACATTCGCTAATAAAACATCCACTATTAAGTATGTGCAAAGTTTTCATTTTGGCGAAAAAACAACAACGAAATTCGATTAAAGTTAAAAACCAATTGTATCTCCATGTACGTCTTGTAGCATAGGGGATCGACATACAACAATAACAATAAATCCATTTGGGAAATGTGACATGAAAAACATATCCTGAAGACAATAAAAACATTAAACGAAAAAAAAAACACAAACACTTACACCAAAGTTATAACTAACTGTTTTTCCTAGTCCTTCTAAACACTTTGGTATTTAATTTTTGTGGTGTTCATGGAGGGAGGGTGTGTAAGACTTTATATACCAATTGCCAAGCCGCGAGAGTGCACAAACATGCTTTACACAATTTAACAACACTATTTACAGTAGTATCTTAATAATTCACCGTATCAATATTAATTTTCAAAAATTTATGAGGAATGGTTAAGTTTAATGGACCGATTACCAGAAGAATTGGACAAATAATTCCCAACGAAATAAAAAAAAAAACAAAATATTAGGTTATGCAAAATTAGGATCATAACGGATAATCCCCTCGCAGGATGTTATATTTTTTCAACAAAATTTTGACTACTTTTAGGGGAGGTACTTAATGGGATGTTCTCATCTTGATTTAATGTTGGAGGAAATATTATGATATGCAAAGTTTGGATAAAATCAGATACTCCTTTCGAGAGTTATGTCACCTGCAAGACTCCAAATTTTATTGAACGACTTTACTCTAACGAAATTTGGAATGTTTTTCCATGAGGTGCAATATCCAATATTGAGGGTATAGAAAGGAAAATTATAAGCAAGGATTATATCCTATCTATTATCTCATATCTGCAATAATGGATGTATGACTGAAAATGTGTGCAAATTTTATAAAAAAGTGGGAATATTTGACTTTTTTAGTATAACCGTAATAAGTATGGTTTGAATTACAACCATGTGTAGTGTTGTTTACAGAGACTTGACAAATCAATTCGCCAAAAAATTAAGTTTATATGGGAAAAAATGGTCATGTCGATTGCTGCAGGAAAATATAAACTTCAGAGTGACGAATCACGCTTCTATGCGTCTGAGACCGAAAGAAAACAGAAATCGACCATCTTTGGCGGACGAAAATTTTCTCGAAACTTGGCACACATCATTCTGGACCTAATTCAGTACTCTATGCCAAATTTCGTGCAAATCGAATGATATATAGGGACTTTGGTGCACCATTTACCTTAAATCGGACGAACCTATATATGGGCGCTATATATAAATCTGAACCGATTTTCTCGAAACTTGGCACACGTCGTTCTGCACCTAATTTAGTACTCTATGCCAAATTTCATGTAAATCGAAGGATGTAGAGGGACTTTGGTGCCCCATTTACCATAAATCGGACGACAATATATATGGGAGCTATATCTAAATCTGAACCGATTTTTCCCAATTTCAATAGGGTTCGTCCTTGGGCCAAATAAGTGACTTATGCCAAATTTCATCCAAAACGGATCATAAATGCGACCTGTACTTTGTTTACAATTTAACATCTACAGACGGACGGACGGACAGACGGACGGACGGACATGCATAAATCGACTCAGAAAGTGATTCTATGCATATTCTCAAAAGGAACCATGTGTCTATCTCGTTTCCTTTTTCCTGTTACAAACATATGCACAAAGACATAATACCCTGTACCACAGTGTGGTGAAGGGTATAAAAACAATCCACCATGTGGCACGGAATGACGAACTCTGAAACATCAGTTTAAGTCCGCAACTTTTTGATCGCCCAAACAAGGAAATTAATGGGACATGTGCGTACAGTCTTGATTTGGCATACAGTGACTTTTTCTTATTCCCACACATCGATAAAAAATTGAAGATGCGGGTGGAGAGTTCAAAATCCATGTTTCAAAGTTGTCTCAATTGTGGTGAAAAAAATGCTTCTATTATTTAAAGCCCATATTTGAAAACTTTTTTGCGGAATTGGAATTGCTTTATAGATTCCCTTTGGGTAAAAAACATCCTAGCTAAAAATAGCCAATATTAGTCTACTTTTTAGCGTTGCCCTCATGTTATTAATGAAAACTCGGAAATATTGTTGTTTTAGAGAGTTTGGGCACATTTTTATACCCACTGTGGTACAGGGTATTATGTCTTTGTGTCGAATTGGATGAAATTTGGCACAGCTCACTTATTTGACCAAGGACCACCCTATTGAAATTGGGAAAATTCGGTTCAGATTTTGATATACCTTCCATATATATTTCCGTCCTATTTTACGTAAATAGTACACCAAAGTCGCTATATATCCTTCGATTTCCACGAAATTTAGCATAACGTACTGAATTAATTCTAGAAGGATGTGTGTAAAATTTCGTGAAAATCGGTTCAGATGCAAATATAGCTCAAATATATATATATATATATATATATATATTCGTCCGATTTTAATAAATAGTGCGTCCAAGTCCCTGTATATCCTTCGATTTCACGAAATTTGGCATAATGTTTTGAATAAAGTCTAGAACAATGTTTGTTATATTTCGTGAAAATCGGTTAAGATATAGATATAGCTCTCATATATATTTTCGTCCGATTTTAGGTAAATAGTGCACCAAAGACCCTATATATCCTTCGATTTGCACGAAATTTGGCATAACGTACTGAACTAAGTCTACAACTATGTGTGTTAAATTTCGTAGAAATATATATTTTCGTCCGACTTTAGGTAAATAGTCAACCAAAGTCCCTATGTATCATTCGATTTATACGAAATTTGGCATAGCGTTTTGAATAAAATCTAGAACGATGTTTGTTATATTTCATGAAATTCGGTTCAGATTTAGATATAGCTCCCATATGTATATTCTTCCGATTTAATATAAATTGTTGCACTAAACTTCAATATTTGTCTGATTGACACACAATTTTGCACAGCGTACTGAACTAGGTCCAGTTTCCATATATAGTTTCGTCCGATTTTAGGTAAGTGGTACATCAAACTCCCAATTTTTGTCCGATTAAGACGAAATTTGGAAAAACGTATGGAATTGAGACTAGGATAAAGTGTATAAAGTTTTATTCAAATCGGATCAGATTTCAGATATAGTTTCGTCCGATTTTAAAAAAATGATGCGCCAAACTTCCACGGTTTGTCCGATTGAGACACAATTTTGCACAGCGTACTGAATTCAGTCCGGTTTGACGTCTGTAAAGTTTTGTTGAAATTGATTCAGATTTGATATAACTGCCAAATATAGTTTCGTCCTATTTTATGTAAATGGTGCACCAAGCTCCCAATGCTTGTCCGATTGAGACGAAATTCTGCACAGGGAATGTAATTGAGGAAACAATTACGTGTGTTAAGTTTTGTCAAGGTTTAGAAGTAGGTTCCATGTATATTTACAACCGATTTCATCTAAATGATCCAGCAAATAATTACAGTTTTCCCGACTGGGACGAATTTGTGTACAACGTACCAAATTAGAACTAAAATAACGCGTATTGGATTTTGTAAAATATATTCATATGTAGATCTAACGGCTACATATTTTCATGCAAATTGTGTACCAAGTAGTTAAGGTTTCTCCGTCGAGATACACTTTCTAAAAGCGCATTTCCTGCAGCATTCCACGTCTGCTCAATTTAATCCAGATTTACATAAATCTCCCCTACATTATTTTTCTTGATTTTATACAACTGGCATGCCAAAGAACCCAAAATTATCTATGGGATATTGTACATATTATCAAATCTTATATGTACCCAAATTGGTGAAGGGTATCATATAGTCGGTCCCGTCCGACTTTACTATTTTCCTTACTGGTTTTTAATTTATTAAATCGATTTATTTTTGAGCACTTTTTGCAGAGCAATGGTCACTGATTACATATGTGGAATTAAATTTTTAAATTCAAATAAAATGAATCCAAAATTGAGGATCAAACATAAGAAAATATCCTATTCAAAAATTCAAACATAAGAACAAATTAAATATTTCAAATCATTAGTATGTATTATGAACATACAACTATGGGATTAATAAGATTTGCAATTTAGCTAATTCACTTGAATGACGTGCTCCTACCCAAAGACGATCAAAAATACAAAATAGCAGGCAATTTAGTTAAAAGTACGGACAAAATGCCCATAATACCGAAATTTGGGAGATACCGCTATATGGGAGATGGTCCAAAAAGTGAATCAACATTCATTATTTTTGGTAAGAATATGTGCTACAAAATGCGAAACCAAATAATATAGTCGGAACAGCTTGCCTTCGGGTTTCTACTCAACAATTTATGACTATTTTTTTAATAAACTCAAACTTTTGCTTTAATAACTAATTTAAAATACTAGTAATACACACAGCAAGTTTCTAAACATATTTTTACAACAATATATTTCAAAAGATGTTATCACATCACAACCAAACAAAAAATACAGCATCGCATGTTATCATTTGTTCTCAAAACTTTTTTGTTTCCCACGAAAAGATTTATACCACTGCTGCCATAGAATAGTGCGTGCTATGCAATTTTAAGCTATATTTTGTAACACCACTCTTGGTGGAGGAATGGAATGGGAAAAAATTAACGACTAATAAACCATTTTTATTAGTCAGTTTTATATGGTGTAGAAACGACCATACTTGTATAACTTACATACATAAACATAAAGCAAAAATATGGGGTTACAACAAAAAAGTTTAGCGCGTAAAACCATTCGTCTGATGTCGATACCCATAACCATGCATGTGTAATGTTGAAATGGAACTGAAACTGAGTGAATGAATGTGTGCATGTCTAAAGATTACGTTTGGAACAGACGTTTTGCTGTTAGTATTTCCGTTACAGCTTTCCGTGAGAGAGACAGAGTGTTTTATGAGACAATGGTGAGAAAATGCGAGGATATGAGTTAGTGGTCAACATCCAAGGAAATTTATGTTCATAGATAATGTAATGTGATCACATATTTAATGAGTTCTGATTAAAATATATTTATATGTAAATATATTTTAATTTACATACTCCTACATACATGAGATATTATAATTAATTCCATCTGAACTTTGAAGAAGGGTGACGTAGGGGATGATAGATACCAAGGCTCTGATTTGCTTTGACATGGCAAAGCACAGGCTTATCTTGGTCCCTCTTTTATCACAATTGTGGACACTGACCTCCGCGCGGTGTGAGCTGAGTTCACCCCTATGAACTATAAAAAAATGGGTCCATTCGACGTGCACACTCGGAAAACTTCACCTACTATGAAATAGCAACGAAAAAGACAACCAAACCCCCCAATGTTGACGACCCCGCACCTTGCACAGAACAGGCACAGTTTTCGCTTTGGGGTATGTACTCAAGAAGTACAAAACCGATGGTATTTCCTTAAAGGAAATGCGATGGAAAGGGACATGAAACGAGGAGAAGAAAAGACCTCGTCTCCAAATACACTCCAGTAGGTGAGTGAATTGAAGTGAAGTTCTTCTACATCAGTCCCATTTATGCCCATGCTCCGACCGAAGATAAAGATTAGCAGACCAAAGACATATTTTTCGAAAGCCTAAAAACAGCATATGACCGTTGCCCTATCCATGACTTTAAAATTCTGCTAGGCGATTTTAATGCAAAAATAGGAAGGGGAAATATTTTTTGCCACACCGTTGAAAATTTTTGCCTACATGAGAAAAACATCCGACAACGAAATGATGTAGTTAGCAGCACCAGATTCAGGCATATCAATATACACTTGGGTTTCCCCCTATCAAACAACAAATCAAATTGATAATGTTGTGATAGGTGGAAGGCATTCATCCAATATTTTAGAATTCGATCGATCCAAGGAGCGAATATCGATTCGGACCATTACCTTGGGGCAGCCAAGGTTCGCACTCGTCTTAATGTAGCAGCAAAGGTGCGATCTAATCTAACACGGAAACTCGACGTCGAAACGCTCCAAGCACAACAGATAGCAAAAACCTACACTGTTCAATTTACCCACCTGCTTGACGAAAGCACTCCTTGTCCAGCTAATAATATAAAAGCACAATGGCAAAGAATTGCCTAATCCCTACAAACTGCAGCAAAAGCAACACTTAGGTAACAAAAAAACACCATCAAGAAACCCATAGTACGATCTGAAGTGTCGTAATGCTACTGATGTGAAAAACGCAGCACATAGGGCAACACTGAAGAAAGTAGCAAAACGTAATGAGATGGTGAATTATCCAGAGAGAAGCAGAGAGGAGAAACGTATTTTTCAAAAAAAGAAAGAAGAACAAGCAAAGCGTGAGCAAATCGCGATGTACAGGAGTCAGAACGGAAATTTTACCAACGAGTAAAAAACCCCACACCTAAAACTTTGGTGCAGGATATGCTCCTGTAGAGACGAAGAAGGAATCCTGTTGACAGAAAAAGACAGCGTGTTGCAGCATTTTGAAAAGCTTCTGGTATAAAATAGTAACGTTGAAGAGGACACCCCAGAACCAATAAGACGGTATATAGTGTATACCACCTAGCCAAGATGAGGTCAGAGCAGCAATTAATAGACTGAAAAACAATAAATCAGCAGGTGCTGATGGATTACCAGCCGAACTATTCAAGACCGATGATCAGATGCTGGTCAGGAGCATGCACCAGCTGATTTGTACAACTTGGCTAGAGGAATGTAGGTGTGTACAAAAAAGGAGACAAGACGATATGTACCAACTATAGAGGAATTAGACTCATTCCCATCGCATATAGAGTGCTATCCAGGGTGCTCTGTGAACGACTGAAGCCAATGGTCAATGACATTATTGGATCATACTAATGTGGCTTCTGAACTGGCAAATCCTGAAAAAGACGCACAAAAAACATCGACACCTATTCGTCGACTATAAAGTCGCATTCAACAGCCCTATCCGTTCGGCATTCCTTCAAAGTTAATACGGCTATGTAGGATAACTTTGAGTGGCACAAGTTCAGCAGTTAAAGTGGGAAAAGTCGTATCGGAGCCCTTTGATACTGAACGAGGATTCAGACAAGGTGACAGAGAGGCAAAGGTGAACATAAATGACACTCTGTACACAAAACAACACATGCTACTCGCCTACGCCGATGACATCGACATAATGAGCCGAACATTGAGAACGGTAACAGCCACCTTCGAACGAATTGAGAAGGAGTCTGTCCAATTGGGACTGGCAGTAAATGCCGAAAAAGGCTGATGGCATCAACGCGCAAGACGTCCAGTAGACTCGGACCAACTGTGGAATTTGAAAACCACAGCTTCGAGGTAGCGAACGATTTTTTATACCTCGGTACCGCCATAAACAAAACTAATAACATCAGCTTTGAAATCCGGAGAACAGACGCTACTATGGTCTAAGTAAACAGTTTAGAAAAAAGGCCACCTGTCGCCAGACCAAAATCATACACCATATGGATCTGAAACATGGGTACTTACGCAATCAGATGATGCAGAAAAAATCTCCAAAAGGTCTATGGGCCGATCTGCGTCGACGGTGAATATTGCCGTCGAGTGAACCCTGAGCTGTAGCATCTATTCTCGGACATCGACATAGTCAGACGTATCGAGCTACAGCGACTACGTTGGCTAGGTCATGTTGTGAGAATGAATGAAGCAAACCAGCTGATGATTCGCGCAAAAGGCAAAGGCCACGAATCCAATGGAAAGATCAAGTGGAAGACAACATCTCGGAGTATGGTCTTTCAAATTGGATGCGCTGCGTACATGACCGACGGGTCTGGAAATCTTTTTTAATATCGGCTTATGGGACAAATGTTTTTGGCCATAAACAAAACCGATGTTATGCCTCAACCAACGTATTCGCCGCCTCTGGCTTTTTCCTCTTCCGAAAAAAAGAATGCAATGTTATTATTAAAATCCAACTATTCACCACACTGTGGTACATGGTATTATGTCTTTGTGCATATGTTTGTAACAGGCAAAAGGAAACGAGATAGACACATGGTTCCTTTTGAGAATATGCATAGAATCACTTTCTGAGTCGATTTACGCATGTCCGTCTGTCCGTCCATGTATTTTTGTGAACAAAGTACAGGTCGCATTTATGATCCGATTTGGATGAAATTTGGCATAGGTCACTTATTTGGCCCAAGGACGAACCCTATAGAAATTGGGAAAAATCGGTTCAGATTTAGATATAGCTCTCATATATATTTTTGTCCGATTTAATGTAAATGGTGCACCAAAGTCCCTATATATCTTTCGATTTGCACGAAATTTGGCACAGCGTAATGAATTAGGTCTAGAATGATGTGTGTTAAGTTTCCTGAAAATCGGTTCAGATTTAGATATAGCTTATATATCTGACCAAATGAAAAATTTGTATCGGTTGCAGAATGACATGTTTATTGATCCAATTTCATTTTACAGGTCCTTTAAAAATGAATATATCAAAGTGGTGAAGGGTATCATATAGTCGGCCGGTCCGACTTTACTACTTTCCTTACTGGTTTTCTATTTGTTTTAAAAATTTTTGTTTTTTTTTCAATTATGAACAAAACATTAAACCACTCAATCAAACATATTACAATATTTGATTTGTAATAAAAAAAAACTTTTCATCAATTGATATTTTAATAAATTTGGGGAAAAAATCGGATATTACACTTTGATTACAAACTCCACCGACGTTCAGAAAACCATAGAAAAATAATACAGAAAATATTATTTTCATTAGCTTTATTGATTTTTGGGGCCAAACGATAAAAAAACAAATTTAATAATCGTTGTAAATTGAACATTGTTGTAACAGGAAGTAGAAAAACAAAAAATACGACAGAAATTATAAACGGGGAAGACTTTAATTACCCAAGCAATTATATTTCACTACAATACCAAGCAATTATAACAAATTTTTTTTGTACATTGAAGCAAAAACAACCAAGCGAAAGTAAGGTAAATAATGTAAATGTTACATACATGTGTGTAGATGTAACGAATGGGGAAACAGCAAACTTTGTATGCGTGTGTAAAATATAGTTTTAGCAAAACTTCCAAGTATAGGAAAAACTTAAGCAATATTTTTCTTTTTTTTTCAATATTTCGTTACTTTCCACATATTCATGTAGTTTAAAATATTTTTGGGAAAGATTCATCGGGTGTTAGTATATATATATATATATATATTTTATACCCTTCACCACACTGTGGTACAGGGTATTATGTCTTTGTGCATATGTTTGTAACAGGCAAAAATAATCGAGATAGACCCATGGTTCCTTTTGAGAATATGCATAAATCACTTTCTGAGTCGATTTATGCATGTCCGTCCGTCTGTCCGTCCGTCCGTCCATGTATTTTTGTTAACAAAGTACAGGTCGCATTTATGATCCGATCTGGATGAAATTTGGCACAGGTCACTTAATTAGCCCAAGGACGAACTCTATTGAAATTGGAGAAAATCGGTCCACGTTTAGGCATAGCTCCCATATAAGGGTACCCCCCAATTTTCGGTATTTTGGGGTTCTTGAGCGCGATTTTCAACCGAATACGCTGAAATTTGGTACACTGGGTTCTTATTGGGTACTAAATGTCCCCACAAAAAATTATAAATATAGGTCCATTTTTTTCGGGTAGCCCTTATATAAAGGTACCCCCAGTTTTCGGTATTTTGGGGTTCTTGGGCTCGTTTTATAACTGAATTCTCTGAAATTTTGTACATTCGGTTCTTATTGTGTATCAAATTATTCCACTAAAAATTATAAATATAGTTCCAGTTTTTCTGGTAGTCCCCATATAACGGTACTCCCAAATTTTTGGTATTTTGGGGGTTCTGATCGTATTTTTCAACCGAATTGACTTTAATTTAGTACATCGAGTTCTTATTAGGTAGCAAATATCTCCACTAAAAATAATAAATATAGGTCCATTTTTTCGGGTAGCCCCCATATAAGGGTACCCCCCAATTTTCGGTATTTTGGGGTTCTTGAACGCGTTTTTCAACCAAATTCTTTGTAATTTGGTTTTTTGTAGTCGTATATGGTAACAAACCTCCCTCCTAAAAATTACTAATATTCGCCTCCTTTTAGGGGTGGTCCCCTTATAACCACCTTTTTATACCCTTCACCGCACTGTGGTACAGGGTATTGTGTCGTTGTGCGTATGTATGTAACAGGCAAAAATAATCGAGATAGACCCATGGTTCCTTTTGTGAATATGCATAGAATCACTTTCTGAGTCGATATATGCATGTCCGTCCGTCCATGTATTTTTGTTAACAAAGTACAGATCGCATTTATGATCCGATTTGTATGAAACTTGGCATATTTTCGTCCGATTTCATGTAAATAGTGCACCAAACTCCCAATAGTGGTCCGACTAAAGCAATATTTTGCACAGAGTACTGAATTAGGTCCCGACTGATGTATGCGAAATGTCTATATCTACAGGATATTGTAGATATTAACATGTCTTGCATGTACCCATAGTGGTGAAGGGTATCATATAGTCGGCCCCGTCCGACTTTTGAACTTTCTTTACTGTTTTTTTTTTTTTTTTTTGTGAAAAATAAGAAACTTCGAATTTTTGCAGAGTGTATATGTTACATGATATAGTGCATAACTTTTACAACTTCCTTCCGTTTCCGACAAGCAAAGAAAAAACAAAAACAAAATGTTGAAAAATTGGTTACTTTGTTGAAACAAACAGAAAAAAATGAGGGAAAAAATATAGAAATACTGAATGAAATGAAAATAATAGCCAATTGTTACAAATTCATGAATGAGTTGCACGTTTTCCAACCATCATAGAACACCCATCCATCCATCTACCATACAATGTATGTAGTTACAATTTAGTTGTTCTACCATGTGGCAAAACAAAATCGAATAGGAACACGTTTTGGAAATATTGTAGTGGTTTCTACCAGTGTTTATTATCTTGAAACATTTTTGTTTTTTTGTTTTTTTTTTTTGTACGAAAACTCCTCTTGATTATATTAGTTATATTAGACAATCACATGATGAAGTCAAGCCACTCTGAATTTGACGTGCTCAATAAAGAGATAAGAATGGGTACATGCTGGTTTTAATCAGAAACATTTTTGAACAATAAATGCTTGGAAAAGAGAGAAACTATTAGATTTTCAAATCACGAAGAACCCCAAAATTACGAAAATTGCACAACATCGGGGAAATTACTTCCAATTAGGCCTTTTTCGAAAAATATACAAAACGGAGTAATCCTCCACAAAAAGCCAAATGAATTTGATGTATATTTGATTTCAATATTCTATACAAATTTGGGATTCCAAGAAAGAAGGAAGAATTGCCTATATGCAAGATAAGTTTGTAATACCATAGACAGATTACAGCCTTAATTTGCATTAAAAATTTCTTAATTTGAATTAATATTTACCCCTGACAGACGAGAGTTTCTGCATTTACGAAACAGTTTTTTGCTTCAAAATAATTGTCTGTGTTGTGTAGGATGAAAATTTTTTACATTTGTTTCGATATTTTTCGGGATTACATCTTTAGAAAATAGATACATGATATAAAGGAGGAATAGCAACTATGATCTTAGCAAAACAGCTCCCATTTAAAAAAATGGTTTAAAATTGCCTTCATTTCTTATTTTTATTTTCATAAATATAAATAAATTTGACAATAAACAATTAATTTTCGACAGCATTGTCATATTGAAATTGCCTAATTCAGTATTAATTCAGTTTGATTTTGTGCATTGACAACACATAAAAATGAGGATAATGTACAAGTTAAATTGAATTTAGGGGACCCCCCATTCTCGGGGTCAATTTTTTTTTTTTTTTTTGATTTAATTCGATTCTACACTAATTCAAGAATGTCTCTACAAAATTTCAAGTGAATTAGTATGAATTAGGATAAAGCCAATCGGTGAAGATCTTCATTATTTTTTAACTTGGTTTTTGGTAAAAATTCGGCGATTTTTCAAAAATATGTTTTGAAAGGTCCGCCATTTTGTTAATTTTTGAGCGAAGTCAATAGTCCTAGTTCATACGAGAGCCAGACATGTACTCTTTCTAACACCGTTGGAATTTTCGGATTCCGATGATCCAGTGAGGAGTTATCATGCCCGCCATCAAAAATAAGGACTATTCTTTAATTACAAAAAACAACAATAAAGCAATAACAAAAATTTTTTGTAAATAATTTTCCTTCTTTTTTAAATCTTCAAATATATATATGCAAAGTTACAAACCTTAACATGTATTGATTTACCAGCCCATTGAAAATCTTGAAAAATTTAAATCGAGAATGGGTGGGGTTCCCTTAAGGCTGTTAATGCAAATTAAGGCTGTCGTCTGTCTAGGCTGTAAGATTTATATTGTAACCCATATCCATTTATATCTATGTATAAAAGATTACTTAACGAAATTTTGAAAATGGTTTATTATGATGGTTTTTTTTGGAAGTGATTGAAGCTGGAATGTTGAAATTTTAAGGAATGAAGAATTAAGGCGGGATTTGGTGAAATTCGTACTATAAGGGTAAAAAAGTACTGAAAGGTACTCAATTGTGCGTGAATGAAATTCTTACTATAAGTGTACGAAAAGGACTAAAAGTTACAAAACTGACTGCTTTCAATATACAACGCCTGAAGAAACTTCTGAAGATCAAATGAAATTTTGTATGTGGGTAGTTATAGGTCCATGTGTGTTATATGGCTGGGTTTGTTCAAATTCGTAATATAAGTGAAGGGAAATGGTACCAAAAGTTTCTAAAAATGGCAGCTTTTTTGGTAAAAAAACGCGTTCTACATGTATCGTACCAATTTTTATTGCTATGGGGTGAACGAATAAACCTAAAAACTGGCAGTTTTGTTTATTTTAGGTTGAAGTAATAAGGTGGTTTAGGAAACCTGTGCTAAAATTGTACGGAAATAACCAAACGTAACCAAATTTTGTACAATATGTAGTAGGTGGATGCATGGAGATTGATTTTTGAAATGAAATATGCGGAAAGCTGTTCCTTTTCCGGGCTGTGGTAATGAGAAGGCTTTTGATAATTCGTACGCTAATTGTAAGAAATATTTAAAATCCGTACGATAAGTACTAAAATGTTCTCAATAAATTAGTTAGTACGGGGTGATCGAATTGAGTTTATTAATCAACATAGCCTGAAAACTTGACATTAGAAGGAATATTGCTATTATCCTAGATATATGATAAGGAGTAGGTTAAGCAAATAGTTAACATTTGTGCACGAAATTCAAATATGTACTCAATTATGTACTAACGATAAAATATTTGGATTTAGTATCGTCATCGCTACTGTATAGTTGTTTTGAACATTTGCACGAAAAATTGTATACAGTTGTAAAAATTTACTGAACATTAATGTAGGGTTCGTTGTAATTAAGTAATCTTAAAATTTGTTACATGACTCAGTATTACTGCGTATACTTGAATTAAGAAGGCATTTCTAGGAAATTGTACTAAAAGTATACGAAAAGTACTAACTGTGAAATCTTTGTTCCTTCGGTGAATGAATAAAACAAAAATTCTGAAAACTTATATAAGATCATTGTTGGTGTGTGTGGTAGTAATAGGAAGGGTTGAAAAAAATAAAATGTGTTAAGAACTTAACGGATCTAAATTAAGTTTAACATGAATGAGTAAATGACTACATACCGTTTTTTTTTTTAAATTATGTATGTAAAACGTTGTTGCTGTTTAGGTTTGAGACAAATAGGCAGATTTTGAAATATCGTACTACAATCGCACGAAATGTTCTTACATGTGCTAAAATTAGTGCATTTAGTTGTTAGTGAACGAATGTATCTTCAATTCAATTTTATACGCAAATCGCTTATATAGCTATATATACAGTTTTTTCTCTCAAACACTGCACGAGCTAACTCATCTGCTTGCGTAAATGCCCAGGCTTCAGATCCATATAGCAGCACGTACCATCAGCTTGGTCTTCTCGCCGTTTTCTGCTAAACCCACTTTGGCAGACTCCTTCTCAATTTGTTCAAAGGTAGCTGTTACCGATCTCAATTTTCGACCCATTATATCGATGTCATCGGCGTAGGCGAGTATCGTGTGTTGTTTGGTGTACAGAGTGTCATTTCTGTTCACATCTGCCTCTCGTATGACCTTTTCCAGCAGGATGTTAAAAAATCACACGACAAACTGTCACCTTGTCTGAATCCTCGTTCGGTATTGAAGGGATCCGATAGGTCCTTTCCCAATTTAACTGCTGATTTTGTGCCACTTAAACTTATCCAGCATATTTTGTTTTTGCAAAATAGTCAGGCTGAATCCCAGTTTGTTGTTTTTATAAAAAAAAACCGCCAACACTACTTATCCAGCATAGTCGTATTAATTTTGCAGGAATGCCGAAAGTAGACATGACTTTAAGCACCTCTGAACGGACAGGGCTGTCGAATGCGGCTTTAAAGTCGATGAATAGGCTGCAGGTGTCTATGTGTTTTTCGTGCGTCTTTTCCAGGATTTGGCGCAGAGTGAAAATTTTGTCAATGGTGTATTTGGTAGGTCTGAAGCCGCATTGGTATGGCCCAATAATGTCATTGACCATTGGCTTCAGTCGTTCACATAGCACGCTTGATAACACTTTATATGCGATGGGAGGGAGACTTATTCTCTTTTTTTGTGCACGGTACAATGGATGCTGAGGTTCCAATCATTGGGCATGCATTCCTCTAACCAAATTGTCCTAATCAGCTGGTGCATGCTCCTGACCAGCATCTGACCAGTATCTTTCCCATCGGCACCTGCTGTTTTATTATTCATCAGCCGACAGATTGCTATTCTGTCGGTCATTTCTTATTAATTCTGGGGTATCATCTTCACCGCCACTATTTAATACCAGCAGCTTTGCAAAATTTTCCTTCCAGATCCTCAACACGCTATCTGTATCTGTCATCAGGTTTTCTTTTTTATCTCTACAGGACAATGTGGCTGCACAAAACCCTTCGGTTTAGTGTTTTACTCGTTGGTACATTTTCCGGACCTGATTATGACTCCTTTACATCTCGATTTTCTCACGCCCACGTTTTTCATGTTCTTCCATCTTTTTTCGTTCTGTAAATACGTTTCTCCTCTCTCCTTTCCTCCCGATAATTATCTGTTGGATTGCGTGTTACTACGGTTTGCAGGGTTGCCCTATATGCTGCATTTTCACCTCAATAATATTACGACACCCCTGATATTACAACGGGTTTCTTAATGGTGGGCTTTTGTACCCAAGTGTTGTTTTTGCGGCTGAGGGTAATTCCTTGACATTGCGCTTCTATATTATTATTTCGTGTTACATTAGATCGCACCTTTGCTGCTACATTAAGAAGGGTACGAAGCTTGGCTGCCATATGTAATGGTCCGAATCGATATTCGCTCCTCGTATCGATCGAACGCCTAAAACACTGGATGAATGCCTTCCGTCTATCACAACATGATCAATTTGATTACTCGTTGCTTGATCAGAAGAAATCCAGGTGGCCTAGTGTATATCGAGATGCTTGAATCTGTCTTTCGCTGAAGTGAAGTCAATCAATCTTATGCGGTTGTCGGATGTTCATTCCTGGAGGCTAAATTTTCCTACGGTAGGCCCAAAAATATTCCGATTTTTGCATTAAAATATCCTAGCAAAATTTTAATATCATGGCCAGGGCAGCGATCATATGCTGTTTCTAGGCGCTAGTAGTCTTTGGTCTGCTCATCTTTTTCCTCCGTCAGAGCATGGGGGCAAATAACACTGATGTAGAAGAACTTCGCTTTTATACGTATTATAGCAATTCGCTCTTCTACAGGAGTGAATCTGGAGACGAGGTCTTTTATTCTCCTATTAACCATAAATCTGCAGCAAAATTCATGGCAGCTGTAATACAAAGCGTAATCGTCTGATTTATTTACGCCTGTTCCTTTCCATCAAATTTCATGTAAGGCAATAATATTGGCATTGTACTTCTTGAGTACAGCCGCCAATGCGAAAACTGCGCTTGATCTGTACAATGTACGCACATTCCAAGTGCAGATTCGCAGATGGTGGTCCTTTATACGTTTGCGTTGTTAGGTATCTATTATCCCCTTCGCCACCCATAAGATTTAAGATAGGTAAAAACCAACAAATATGATATCGGAATATGGTTTTGTAAGAGTGTCCTAATCCTTTTATATATCCTGCAATTTTCGTTTATTCTGTTTATTTACTGCACTGGTTCCCCAATATTTATTGCGTCTACTTTTTCAGTTTGTATATATCAAATAGAATTCTATACCAAAAACACTTTCTATACCATATCCTCCCGGGCAAAATGCATTAATATGGATATGTGTTAAACTTACCCTCATGGATATCAAAATTAGAACTAAATTATTCTATGGACAAATCATTCGTATTCAACTACCAACCCCAAATGTCATATTTCATTTTTTCGGGTTATAAAAATAAACTCTCACTCACTTTGCTAATCACCATCTGTCATACTCATTGACACTGGCTGTCTGTAAATCAATAGTCATTGCAAAAATCATTGCTAAAAATAAATTATGATTTGATTTTCATGTATATGTATATATATTAAAAAAAACACAGCAACAACAAAAACACAGATTTATTGAATATTGCATTTCGCATACAAGTGGCTTCATATTTGCAATGAAATGTGAGCACTTCAAGTTCTGGCGCTTTTGAAATGCAATCATGTGAACCGAGCAGAGTAGAGAGTAGAATTGTACATTGACCATGGCACATTTTTTGGATGGAATTGACTGTATGTGGCATTTAAATGTGAATATTATGTTAAAAATCGAAAACAATTTTTTTTTTTCTAAAATCATTTAACATTTTTGACCCACACAATTTTACTCCAATCATTTAATGTTGAATTCTAAATTTTAGTTTGGTGTTTTTCTCGTTTTGGATTTTTTGCGTCGTTGTGTGTGTCTGTATTGAAAATTGAAGTATGCAATAAAAATGTGAAGGCTTCATGCAATGGTTGGGGAGTGCGTGTGTGCATGTTTTTTCCAGCACGCAATCCTTTGCCTATCAAAATACGCCATTGTCGAGTGTAATTAAAATTTGAGGTTTTCGTTTCAATGGCAATTACATACGAATGGACATGTGTATGCATGTATGAGTCATTTGGATTTCAATTGAAAATAATAGGATATTTCTACAATATTGTAACTAATGTCTTCTTTAAAAAAAACAGTGAGCGAGCGAACGGGGCCGACCATACTTTCTGCGGTTCTATATTTTGAAACTGGACAATATTTCGTGATATTTGCACCCTCTTGATCGATTATAGGTCAACAGCTCAACTTTCTAACCCTGGCATATTTTCCATGCTTTTTCTTGAAGTGAATTTTTACGCCATAAAATAAAAAACTTGTCGCTTTATGCTTTGCTTGATGACCGATCATCATCTAAACAGCCGCTCTAAGGATTTGGTCACATCTCTTTCACCTTGTAAAACATGCGATGTTCTGCATATAATAATTGCCTACAGAGCGACTAGAAAATCTGACAAAATTCACACACAAAAGTCAAGGTCCATTTGACCCTCTAAATATTCACCGATCTTTATTAAAACAGGCATGCTTATTCTTTGGCCCGATTCCCTTCTTCATGTAAAAATTCGCGTTGTTTGGGCCATAATTGCGACCTTTGGAGCGACCAGAAAAACCGACAAAAATTAAGTATTTGGTCCATTTTATCCCCTAAATATTAACCGATCTTTACCAAAAACAATAGGGGTCGTCATTGGCCAAAACCCATCCCACATTTCGTGAAGATTGGTCCATAACTGTGACCTGTATCGTGTTTACAATTTATAATGGATAGAAGGACCCTGACAACATAGTTGTGTAGGGTATAAAAAAAACATTTTATTATTGGGATTATGGAATATGAGTTAAGTTAAAATTTAAACCCATCCTAATTCCTATTTCCAGTTCCTATTTATTCCCCTTTAAATTTCCTTATTTTTTTAATTTTTTTATTTTAGTTCTGTTTACCTACTTTACCAATTGAATGTGATTTTGACAGGCTACACCATTTACAAATTTCCATAATTATATTTTCTTTCGGTAAGTGTGACATCGTCTCCAAAGAATTGCCATTTCAAGAAAAAGCCTTGATATCAAAGAAAATATTAGACCCAGAATAGTGGTACAGAGAAAAAAGACATATCTTGAGCATGATGCACAAGAGTACACTCACAACCGAGTGTTTGAAAAGATAAAATTCAAAAGAAATTAAAATGTTGGTTTCAACTCCAAGATACATTTCTATGATGTCTCAAATACAGCCAGCATTGGCGTACAAAGTGTTTATTTATGTCACTTTCACTACGAAATGGTCGTATTCACAAAAACACAAAGACAGAGATTTTAAGTAGCCACCTGGGAATGTCTTTTTCTTTACGAATGAAAAGAAAAAAAGGATAATTCTGTTACAGAGATAGCTACGTAAGATATAAGTAGATATCTTAAGTTATTTAGTATACAAATTTGTTTAACATAATCACACTGTGTCCAAAAGTAGAAATGTTGTTATTCTTAAGAAATAAGAGATGTAGATGTATATCCTTTGATACAGAATAATTTCCTGAGATGCATTCATGAAATTTGGATTTATGTATATCTAAGCAAATAAAGGGCACCTAGAAACCTAGATAATCTCTGTAGGTCGATTTATTGACTCCAACTAATGTCGATAGAACCCAGTATGTATAGCCAAGGAAACATAATAATGGTCAAAGAACTATTATTTTTAATCAGCAATTTTACAGACAAGATTATTATGTAGTTAAGGGTATATAAACTGCCCTTCACGATTTTAAACTTCGAAAATTATCCCACGTCTGGTATATGCAAAATTGAATATACTTTTTAAATTACAGGCAATGTATTTTTTCGATGGAACTTAATTTAAGCTCATGGAAACGGTGAAAACCATAAATTCACACTATTTTAGAGTAATATGTTTAAATTTGAAACCGATTAGATTAAAAGCCAGAAGAACTGCAAAGTAGCTAATGCGTCCAGGAAACGTCACTTTTTGGCCCAAACTGCAAGAACTCAACTGGCATGACATGTGGTTTCAACAAGGCAGTACCATATGCCACACATCACGAATAACGCGGACTTATTGAAAGGCGTAGTCGGTAAACATTTTATTTCACGTTCAGGACCTGTCAATTGACTTATATAGTGCGATTTAATGCCTTTACAATTTTTTATGGGACTATTTTAAACCTCATGTTTGTACAATCAACACAACTTCAACTTAATTGGCCCAAGTACGAACCCTATAGAAATTCAAGAACATCGGTTCAGATTTAGATATAGCTCCCATATATATTTTCGTCCGATTTAAGGTAAATGTGGCACCAATGTCCCGGTATATCTTTCGATTTGCACGAAATTTGCCATAGAGTACTGAATTAGTTCCAGAATGATGTGTGCCAAATTTCGTGAAAATCAGGTCAGATTTATATATAGCCCCCATATATATTTTCGTCTGATTTAAGGTAAATGTTGCACCAAAGTTCCTCTATATCTTTCGATTTACACTAAATCTAGTATAGAGTACTGCATTGGGTCTAGAATGATGTGTGTAAAGTTTCGTGAAAATCGGTTCAGGTGAGGATATAGGTCCCATATGTCTTTTCTTCCGATTTTATGTAAATTGTGCACTAAAGACCCAAATTGGCGCACAATTTTGTAAAATGTACTAAAGTTGATATATAATAATCTTTGGCAAGTTTCGTTGAAGTCGGTGCAGATTTAGATATAACTCCCATATATATTTTCGTCGAATTTTAGGTAAATGCTGCACCGAATGATACGAAATTTTGTACAACGTATTGAATTGAGACTAGAATGACGTTATTGCGTTTTATTGAAAATGGTGCAGAGCAGATACAGCTCCATATATATATTTCATACGGGTTTCTGATAGAGATTACATTTTGAAGAGTATGCAAACAACTCTAAACTTGCCAGAATGAAATGAAATTTAGCATTGTTTCCAGAAAGGCATACAGATCACATATTCAAGTTCGTTCTATTTCATGTTAACGTTCTTTCGAGAAGGAGGAATTTGTTAGGAGCAGAACCAAACGTGGTGAAGGGTATCATATAGTCGGCGCAGTCCGACTTTACAGCTTTCCTTACTGGCTTGATATTGCTCTTAACCAAAATCTTATCTTATTTTCAACTTTAATTAGAAACATTGAAACTAGAAGGAAAATTAAAAATATTTTTCTATTTGCATGAAATTTGCCAGAGCGTACACAATTAAGTTTAGAATGATGTGTGTTAAGTTTCGTGAAAATCGATTCAGATATAGATATAGCTCCCATATATAATTTCGTCCGATTTAATGTAAATGGTGTACAGAAGTCCTTATACATATTTCGATTTGCACGAAATTTGGCATAGCGTACTTAATAAAGTCTAGAATGATGGGTGGTGATTTTCTTGAAAATCGGTTCACATTTAGATATAGCTCCTATATATATATCTTCTTCCGATTTTATGTATATTGTGCACTAAAGACCCAAAGATTGTCCGATTGCCTCACAATTTTGTACAATGAATTGTAGTTAATATAAATTCATATCTGGCAAGACTCGTTCAAATCGGTTAAGATTTAGATATAGCTTCTACCAAACTCCCCAGGTGAGTCCGATTGGCACAAAATTTAGCACAACGTACTGAAATTTGTATAGTCTAACGTATGCCAATTTATGTAAGAATCGGTTCAGATTTAGATATAGTTCCCATATATAGTTTCGTCCGATTTTATGTAAAAGGTGCACCAAAGACCCAAAGTTACACGGATTGACACAAAATTTTGAACCTACAGTGTAAAATTTTTTGTTGAAATCGGTTCGGAATTGTATAGATCTCCCAGACATATTTTCTCCCGAGTTTATGTGAATTTACACAAAATTCTGCACGAAGTATAACCTAGAAGTTATATATAAAAGCAGCACCAAACTCCCCAGGTGAGTCCGATTGGCACAAAATTTAGCACAACGTACTGAAATTTGTATAGTCTAACGTATGCCAATTTATGTAAGAATCGGTTCAGATTTAGATATAGTTCCCATATATAGTTTCGTCCGATTTTATGTAAAAGGTGCAACAAAGACCCAAAGTTACACGGATTGACACAAAATTTTGAACCTACAGTGTAAAATTTTTTGTTGAAATCGGTTCGGAATTGTATAGATCTCCCAGACATATTTTCTCCCGAGTTTATGTGAATGATGCACCAAAAACTAAAAATGTGACTGATATGCACAAAACATACTGAAATTAGTATAATCTAACCTGTGACTAGTTTCGATGAAATCGGTTTAGATTCGCTCGATTTTAACAAAATGGTTCACCAAACTTCTCATGTTTATCAGATATTTATCCAAATAATCAACGGGTGTCCGATTGATATTTGCTTTAAATTGATTAATCTGACCAAATGAAAAATTTAGTATATGTTGCTGAATGGTATGACATGACTTTTTAATTGGTGCAGATGCAAACATAGTTCCCAAATATATTTTGAATGGGTATCTAATTGAGATTAAATTGTGAGCAGTGCTATAAATCGATTTACATAAATTTGTCCCATTGTACGCAAACGACTCTAAACCTGCCCAAATGAAATTTAGCATTGGTTGCGGAAAGGCATGTGCATGGATTGATGATAGTCTGTTTACTTATAGATAAAGATCTCATATTTAAAATCGTTCAATTCCTTCGAAGGAACATTGGCATGAAATTGTGTGTTTTAGTAAATAATCCAACAACGCAAGCAATTAGCAAAAATGTGAAGACATTTAAAGAGACTAAAACGATTAGAAATATTGTAAGACCTGTTCGTATGTGTCGATTCCCCGTCGTAATCAAGTACTAGGGCTGGCTTACGGTACATTATTATGTATTTTTCATTTAGATCTACCTCTATATAAAGTACAACACCCGCAAAACTGCACCAGCTAACCATTCACAACGTCGTAGATATATGAAATGTATGCTTGAAGCAAAGGCAATGGACGGTATTTTTTTTTTTTTTTTTTTTTTTTGAACAGCATTTTCTTTAGCAATGAAGCATATTCCTCAATCGGTGTGATACCGAGATAACTCATGTAATTGAATAAATCATCATCATGGGATTTGGCGCCATTAGACTTTTTATAGGACTACATGAAAATTTGTTTTTACGCAGATAATTTTTTTCTTTACAATTTCATTGGGCACTTAAAAACCAAAATACATGTTATGGCTGAGATACCTCCAATATGTGTCAAAAATTATATCAAAGAAATCAATGCTTGTAAAAAGGAATATCATAAAAGCAATATTTTGTTTAATATGGAATACCAGAAGTTGGGCTGATTTTCTTTTAAAACAGTTACTTCCCTTATATATCGACGCTAAATTAGCTGTAACGGATTTGACGAAAAATTTGGGTCCAAATCCAATAGTTTAAAGAAAAACATCCTCATTAAACACACGGCTGAGGTTAGAGACTATTTAATTAATCCAAAAACTTAACTAATTTGGTTTAGACTAAAACATATATGTTCATATGATGTATCCCGTTATAGTGATTAATACTAAGTTTAATTCTCAATGAATATCTTGTATAAATTGAAGTCACTGGGGCATTAATGTCGCGTGTTATAAATCAAACTTTAAAAATACTTCGATAAAATCCACTCTCAAGAATCTCAAAAATTTTAGTTTAAATACATTTTTTGATATTAACTATTTCTCATAAAATTAATTTAATTGCACTTATTAAGTACTTTCTTGTACAAATTATATGTTTTTTTTTGTTGTTGTTAAAATTTATACTATTACAAATGCAAAAATTGTGTACTCCCAAAACGAAATATCGTATAATAACCTCCACCTACATTTACAATGAATATAAATGACTGGTGCATCGGTACGTGTAAATTGAACTCATATGCAAATGCGAAATCGCTGGCTGCGAGCTGTTTTTTTGGTACTGAACTGATTCAGAATCCAAATATGTATTTGTGCGAGAGTGAAAATACATGTATTAAGGGTATATATTTAGGTCGCATAGCAAAAACACCAACGACAACAATAACAGAGCAAAACAAAAAATTACAACATCAGATATCATTTTCATGTTTGCATTTCTGCTATTTTTCTTAATATTTTCCAGCACATTTTTTAAGTGTAAATAGAAAAAAAAACACAACGTCTGTGTTTTTATGCAGAGGTCCCTGCGCTGTAGCACCCGCACACAAAACAATTCACCAAGATATAAATCAACATTTTTATTCACAGTCACTCAAAACCACTTACGCACACACACATGCAGACTCATACATGGATATGTGTATGGATATTAGTGCTAATGGTATATTTGTTAGTGTAAGTTTTGGTTGTTGGTGTTGCTGCAATGATTTTTTGTGAAATGCGAAAAAAAAACTGTTTTATTTTTGAAGGGTTTGAGAGAAATGATTTTTACCAATGTCTATAAGAGTGAAAGTGAGAACTGGGTGTTTTTTTTCATACAACTATTTAATGTAAAGAGAAAGTGCAGTCACCAAAAAAATGGGTCACATTTGTGGATTTGTGCCATAGAGGCCATCAAGAGAGATGCAATATCATCACTCACAGTCATACATTCAAACACCCATACAATCATATGCCTAAGAACACACACACAAACACTGCAATAGAAATGTGAAAAAAGGATTTGCATTAAAATAAAAAATAAAACAGAAATCTACATCTGAATTTCGTACAACAGCAGTCATGTTTTGTTTGGTCACAAAAACCAAATAATCTTCAGCAGTTCAATACGAATATCAATCAAATGATTTTTAGTTTTAAAATACAAATATCCATACATAGAGATTTGGTTTGAATATCTGTATATACACCAACGAACAATAGATGATTTGTGTCTTGTAATTAAAATTAAGTTTTCCACCTAAGCCAGGGGACATCAAACAGTTCATTGATAGTTTTGAAGAGGTCTTTTGATGAGGTTTCTTTTGCATTGATTTTATTTTCTATTTTCAAGAAAATGTTTTCATTGGAACTGCTGTTCTCTTTGTGTCTAGACAAAAAAAGTGTAGATCAAATGTAATTGGAACAAACTTGATTTCTCCGACTTTGAAGTGTAAAATAAATTTTATATTTAATTGAATATTTTTTTGTTGAAAGGAAACCATTGATCTTCTAAATAAATAATATGTCGTAAAGTGTGATTTTTGTAGGACGGGTAGTTGATAAGCTATATTATAAATAATGTATTGAATGGGAAACTGCAGACAGTCTATTTTATTTATGGTGTTAGTCTATGTGTATGAATTGTTTTTTTTTTTTTTAATATTTAATTGGCATTTTGAAACGAGGCTACGAAGTCACAGTCGGACAATTTTGCTGAAAAATTATATGGGAGAAAATTCCCCAAATTGACCGATATTTATAATTTTTGGTAGGAAAACTGAAAGCATTACTAACAAGTGAAAAAGCGTTAAGTTCGGCCGGGCTGAACTTTGGATACCCTCCACCACAGTTATACTGACAGATACATGCGATGGAAATATAGGGAACATACCAAAAAGTGGACATATATCGAAAATTCTACAAAACCGATTTATATAAATCATTATGTACACTAAATACAAACTTCAGCAATTCTTAATGGAGATTTTTTCCTAAATCTGTAAAATCCAAAAAGATAACGCAAGATAGAGTATAAAAGCCTCAAACTACTGTAATTTAGATTACAAAGATATATGGGTCTATGCATAAAGGGGGACCAATATTGATTACATAGTGTAGGAAATAGTGAATATTTGGGGATATCATTATATGAGGGCTATGCCTAATTAATGACCGGTATATGCCAATATTGAACCCAATATTTTAATTGTTTATCTCAATTCTATCCTTCAGGAGGTATCACTATATTGAGGAGATGCCTAAATGTCTGCCGATATATTTCATTATCGTCATGTTTGAGTTTTCTTTTATCACAATATCTTTAGAAGGCGGAATGCTTACAACAGATGGCTAAGCAGTCTTTGTAGGGTAACAATTGACTATTCCCCGTAACGACAACCCAACCGCAACACACGGAACAAATCAGATAACTATTTTAATATAAAAATGGGGTTATATGGGGACTACCCCTAAAAAGGGGTGAATAATAATAATTTTTGGTGGGGAGATTTGTTACCATATACGACTACAAAATACCAAAATTTCAGCGAATTCGGTTGAAAAACGCGCTCAACAACCTCAAAATATCGAAAATTTCGGCTACCCTTATATGGGGGCCACCCGAAAAAATTTACCTATATTTATAATTTTTTGTGGAAAAATTTGCTACCCAATAAGAACTTAAATTACTAAATTACAGCCAATTCGTTGAAAAAATCCGGTCAAAACCCCTCAAAAACTGGAAATTGGGAGGTTCCCCTATATGGGGGCTACCAGAAAAAGTGGACCTATATTTATAATTTTTAGTGGGGACATTTGGTACCCAATAAGAACCCAATGTACCAAATTTCAGCGAATTCCGTTGAAAACCGCGCTCAAGAACCCTTAAATGCCGAAAATTTGGGGGTACCCTTATATGGGGGCTACCCGAAAAAATTGACCTATATTTATAATTTTTAGTATAGAGATTTGCTACCCAATAATAACTGAAAGTATCGAATTTCAGCGAATTCGGTCGAAAAATGCGATCAAACCCCCCAAAATATAAAATAAAATTGGGGGTACTATTGGGGGGCTATCCAAAAATATGGACCTATATTTATACTTTTTTGTGGAGACATTTAGTACCCAATACGAACCCAATGTAGCAAATTTCAGCGAATTCGGTTGAAAAATGGGCTCAAGAACCCCAAAATACCGAAAATTTGGGGGTACCCTTATATGGGAGCTATGTCTAAACGTGGATGTAGCCACCTGCTGCCTGCAGACAAAAGACGACAAAATTTTGGCGATCTATCTCAACTCGTTTAGACGCTAGAGTGATTACAGCAGACGGACAT
The DNA here is from genome assembly GCF_032173495.1 of Musca vetustissima. Lineage (NCBI taxonomy): Eukaryota > Metazoa > Arthropoda > Insecta > Diptera > Muscidae > Musca > Musca vetustissima. Next base: position 54,751 of record NW_026887519.1, read on the forward strand.
GCTTAGATCGTCTTAGAATTTTACCCTGATCAAGAATATATATAATTTATAGGGTCGGAAATGAATATTTCGATGAATTACAAACGGAATGACAAAATTAATATACCCTCCATACTATGGTGGAGGGTATAAAAATGAGAGCCAAATAAGATCAACAAAACCAGTTGAAAAAAATGTTTATGAATGACGGACGATAACTCAAAGACTAGTAATTCAAATCCAAATAATCCGTTCCAAATTAACTTGGTTTGTAGTCAAAAATAGGCAATTTTCCAAAAATCGAATTTCATAGGTCCTCCATTTTTGTTAGATTTTGTGTGTTTAGTTGATAGCAAACCCAGTCATGTACTCTTTCGAATGCCGTTGGAGTTCTTGATTCGAAAGCTCCAATGTTCGGCAACCATTCAAACATCGCCAACATTTCAAATAAAAAATTGGAGGGGAACCCCCTTAATTCCCCATATACTGAAAATTGGAAAATATTGCTATGTCGACATTATAACCTTTTTTGCCCGTTTTTGATAAATGTTGGTGGGAACAATTGCCAATATGGGTCAATATTGACAATTGTAGGGAGACTTTCCACCGAACAATTTCAGCCAATTGGTTGAAAAACGTGTCCATACTCAAAAAAAAAAACAAATTTGGGAGGACCTTTGTATATGATTTACCCGAAAAAGTTGATAATTTTTCGAAGTATAAGTTGCTACTTAATGATAATCTAAAACACAAATATAATTCCAGTTTTATTGAAAGTAAATCTAAATATCGAATTTAGGGTGAAACCGTTATATATCCTGGACCAATATATCGCATTTCAGTATCAAACATTTTATGAAGTAGTAGTAGGTGATAGTTTTTGGCAATAAAAAACGCAAGATATCATGTTAAAGCTTACTCGGTTGAAAAACTGTCTAAATCCTTACAACATCAATCATTATGGAATACCGTTATATGGGGGCTACTCCGAATCTTAGGGAAATTTTTTAGTTGTTTGTAGGAAGATCTTCTACTATCTGATTGAAAAATATGCCAAATTTTATATTACCGTCAATGTTGTTTAAAAAACGTGCCCATAATAGCGAATATGGGAGGTACCGTTATTTTCCAATACGAAACATTCAAGGTGAAAAATAAATTGGTGGAAATTCCGAGATCGCGGAAAGACAGCTAGGCTAGCATGGCTACATCGAATTTTATTTGGATCAAGAATATACAGTGGCGGGCAAAAGTGTACAAATGTTAAAAATTTCCTGCATGTAAACATTTCAAAATAATTAATGGAAATCAAATCTCAGGGTTGGTTTCTTATTTTAATTAGATTTTATTAGATTTTTACTTATTATGTTCGATTTTTAAGAAAAACAGGTAAAAAATGTCAGTCTGCGTTACCGACAGATGATAAATACGGTTATTCAAATAAAATTTACAAGATTATATAATATTGACCCTTTTTGTATGTGGTCCCAGAGGGTCCCTACTTTGTACTTTATAATAGGTTGTGCAAAGTTTGGTTCAAATCGGACATTCCATTCGCCTGATATTGGATTTATAAATATTGAAAATGTTGACCCTTTGTGGGGGAGGTGTCTGAAGGAGTGAACTAATATACCCCTTCTTGGAACTTGAACTGAAGTTGAGAAGCTTTTCTGCAGTCGCCTAATACTGGCACAAATAATCAAGTCATTCTAGGCTCAATTTGATACGTTACGAGAAATTTCGTGTCAACCGGAAAAAAACGTGATAGGTTTTGTGCACCATTTACTTAAAATCTGACAAAAAGATATATGAGAACTATATATTTGATGCAAGTCGGCAAATGTTTGGGGTTTTTGTGCACTATTAACATAAAATCGGACAAAACTATTCATGGGAGCCATATCTAAATCCAATCCGATATCCACAAAACTTTACATACGTTGGGCTATGCTAAATTCTATATTTTGGGGTTTTGGTGCACCATTTACTGAAAATCGGACGAAACTATATATGGGAGCAATATCTAAACCTGAACCGATCTCAACTTCAGTACGCTGTGCAAAATTTTGTGTGAATCGGCCATATGTTTGGGCTTTGGTGCACCATTTATTTAAAATCGGACGAAATTATATATGGGAGCTATATCTAAACTTGAAACCCTGTAGGATGTAGTAACTTCAGTACGTTGTGCAAAATTTTGCATCAATCGTCTTTGGATCTTGGTGCCCCATTTACATTAAATCGGAAGAAAATATATATGGGAGATAATTTTTGTTATTTGAATTTTGTAGGTGTGTGGATTAATTATCCATCGCTACAACAAAAATCTGCTTTGAATATATACATATATATATATATATATATATATGGAAGATATATGTAAATCTGAACCGATTTTTCTCAATTTCAATAGGGTTCACCTTTGGGCCAAATAAATGAGCTGTGATTCTATGCATATTCTCACAAAGACATAATAACCTGTACCACAGTGTATAAATAACCACAGTGTATAAATATCCCCCACTTTGTATATAACCCTTCTAAAATGTCGTTGTGTTTGAAATCTTCTAAAAATATAAAACGTATTTACACTTTTCTTCAAATAGTTTTTATACATATTACAAAGGTAAAACGCAACATCGATTCGTACCAAACCTTCAACCTATAACTTCTGTAGGGTTTTTATACAAGTTTTCGAATATCTTATATTTTATATATAACAGTAGCGCCTAAATTTATATTTATTTTACATTTAAACTTCCTAAGCACTCGCATAAAAACAACAACAACAACGACAGTGATGATGACACAAACACCATTTCTATTTTTGTCGTCTAGTCGTGCGAACATACAATGCCATTGCCAATTCCTTTTGACAATGACTGTTGGCAAGAAGAGATTTTCCGGAAATTTAACAAACAATCTGAAATGTTTTGATTTGTTTGTATCAAAAAACCAATGAATGCAATGAAATTCAAGAGCATCTAAAACAAGATAGAAAAACAATAACAACTACAACAACGTTACGATGACAATTTGCGGTGTTGAAAGCACTTTAAGTTACAAAAACAGAATATACGAAATAAACCAAATGTAACAAGTACAAAAAAAACAAAATAGAAAAATTCTCAATCGTTGAAAACAAATAAATGAAAAGTGGTTAAATTGTGAAATCTAACACTTCCCATGTTGACACTTTTTTGTAACAATAAAAAAAAACATATATTAATAAAGGTAGGTGGTATGATAAGACATGGGAAAATAAAAATAAGTAATTGAAGTCTTTTATGATGTTTTTGTTCTTTTTATGTAATAGATATTAAGATCCTCAAATTGTTATATTGTTGTTTAACTCAGCTATGTGCAAGTACTTCATGTCGTATACGAAACAAATTACAATGAGGGTAACACTTATACGCACCAGTAACCTATTTGCACTTGAGCAAATTTTATTTACATTTTTAATAATTATATGTAATTAAACGTTAATAACAACAAATTCATAATATAAGTACGACAACATTTTTTTCAATAAGTTTACAGATTTGTCCTCATAGAATAGATTTATGTTATGTGGTGGATGAACAACTTGTAATATATTTGGTTGCTACACATACTGTCAATCTAAGCAAAGTTTGTATAAATAGAACAAATATAAAATATAAAAAGCAGTATGGAAATTGTTTTTCTTAGATCAGTAATTTGAAATCTCAGTTTACTGTACATTACAAAAAAATGAAAGCTTAAGGAAAACTTAAAGATCAAAGGTCAACAAAAAATATCACAAAAAAACACAAGAAGAACTTCTTAATATTGGAATAGTGTTCCCTCACCTCTTTTGTATTTTTGATATATTCAAGTGTCCGGATTTCTCCACAATTAAATGTTGTAACAATCTAAAAGTGTTTACATATACTTGCAACCACACAAAGCGACAATAAAATGTAAAGGGTGTAAGTGATAACTAGGAAAATGTCACAAACTTTTATAGACGAATTGAAAATTCTTACTAATGGATAAATGCAGATGTGGAAATAAACTTTCAGCACCACTGCAGAAAAATAAATCAATGAAATATTAATTATAACATTCGATCAATGTTACAGTATCGCTGAATATTCAATGCTATTGGAATTCTGGGCGAATAAAACCTTCAACATTTCAAAAATATAACGGTCCAAGTTATATGGGAGTTATACCAAAATGTGAACCGAAGTGCTCTTTATTGCGACTTCAACAGAAAAAACCGAAGTTTGTGAAAATCCTATCCCTTTAGAAACGATAAAAGGAAGTTTCTGGAAAATCTGCCAAAACGAGAAGAGGAAGCAGCTAGCTAGAACAACATGAAAATGCTTCAAGGGACTATAGACAGTCTTACAAATAGAAGGTGTACCAGGAGCTAATCAGTAACATATCGCAATGGTAGGATACTAAAAAACAATAATGTCCAAATTCAAAGGTGGAGCGAAAATGTCATTAAGGTCGCCACTGAATATAACGAAATGTACAATAACATTGAAATAGACCATACCCTTATTTTATCGTGCAACCCTCCCAGAATGAATGAAATAAAAGGGAAACCTGTAAGGAAACTACAACGTTGGATGAGGCCGTCTATATGATACCCTTTACCACTTTGGCTATATTCAACAGATGTGTTCTAACAGACGTTGCATTTTTGAAGGACCATTGGACGAACTTAAATTTGTCACTTTTTTATTTATATACGAACGGGCTTAACCCAATCCACAAACATGTCATTCTGCCACTTATGGTAAATTTCATTTCAAACGGACGGTGTTGACGCCACGCCTAAAATTAGCCTAATTTGGATCCCGATTTGGCAGCATCGTTTTTACGAGAAAATAATTTTTGTTATTGTCAATTTGACAATAATGTATTAATTTTTAGTATTCTTATTTAACGAAATAATTTGATTGTCAAAAGGCGTCCCTCGGATACGGCCATTTTATTCTGAATTTCATACTAGCAAGTTGGCTGATACGAGGTGTCCAGGAATAATTATTTGTTTAAGTTATAGTGGTTTCCATACCAAAAAGTATGTCTATTTTTTATATATATATTTTCTACGAATCCTAATTATGTTTTTTATTTAGGAATTTTAATATAAGTGCATTGCGTTTAATAAATCAAGATCTTTTATTAAACGAATTGTATTTTATTCAAAATCCCGTGGAAGTCACTATCTCGGCCTATTTGCCGCTATAACAGTTTAAAATTCTTTTTGCGATACGAAGGTTCTACCGAAATCACCTACATCGTAAAAGTCATTGCCAATTTCGCAGTAAGTACAAATGGATAAAGACATTGCAAAGGGTCAACAACAAAATGATAACAATTGTTCGCAATGCCACAAGTCACCCGACGATAAAATGGCTACTTGTACCACATGCAACAAATACTTTCACGCAAGTTGCGTTAACATAAGAGACAACATACCCTTTCGGTGCCCACAATGTTCAACTTCACCTGCAAATAGTATCACCAGCCACTTCTCTGTTCGATCTCAACTGTCCCAATCGCGTAATGTTCAGTTACAGCTTCAACGACTTGAAGAAGAGCGAGCACTAAATGAGAAGCAAGCTAGATTACATCGCGAATACTTAAATAAGAAATATCAGCTTCTCCAAGAAGCTGATGATATAAGTAACGCCTCGTCTAATAGGTCCCAATCTATTCGGAATTGGGTAAATGAACTGCCATTCCATAAACAACCAGTAGATAATTCTGTTGAAACTCCTCAAAGAACAACCAATATAAATCTCCAAGAAACCAATATGCCTAACCAAACCACACGATTAGAAATTCCCACTATGTTGGCAGAGCAAAATAATAATGTTGTAAGTAGCATCTCCAATCAAATCCCTCAAAGTTCGGGACTATACCATTCCCGTGTGGTCCCTAATGATCCATGCTCATCTGTCACAACCACCGCACTTATTTGTGCACCGGCCATCACCACCAGTAGTAGTCATCAACGACGACCTTTTTATTCATGCCCACAGAACGCCACACACCCACCTGCTGTCACATTTTCAAACATACCCTATTATAACACGTCAATTGCTCCCCCGATTTTTAATTCAAACGCAGCATTCAATGGTAACTCACCTATAGAACAATCATTTGTTAATAATGAACCTATTTCATCCACAATGCACCCCCAAACACACAATTCAAGAATAGCAACACAATATTTTAATAACACACAACTTCAGCAAAGTAGCATAAGTTCCAGACAAGCAGTTCCAAAAGAATTGCCAGTATTCTCTGGAAATCCCGAAGACTGGCCGCTCTTTATATCTACATTCGAGTGGTCTACCGCTACTTGCTGCTTTTCAGACGCCGAAAACCTCATCCGTCTCCAAAAGTCATTAAAAGGCGAAGCACTCCATAGCGTCCAACATATGCTAGTACATCCCTCAAACGTCTCTGGCGTCCTCGATGTTCTCCGCTTACTATATGGTCAACCTGAAAAGATTTTATATTCCATAAAAAATAGAATTAATTCTTCCCCTAAAGTTGATGAAAATAATTTACAATCACTTACGTCCTTTGCAATAAATGTTCGTAGTTTGATTGCCACAATTAATGCCGCCAATTTGCCAGATGAATTAAATAATTCATGTTTACTCCACCAATTGTTGCAGAAACTCCCACCTTCATACCAAATGCAGTGGGCAACTCTTAAAAGACAGCTACTCAGTCAAAATAAGAAGCCAAATTTGTGTGACTTTGATACTTGGGTATTTAATATTGGATTAACAGCCAGTTCAATATCGATAGAACCCACCACTAGAAAATATAGCAACAATACCAGCAGACATAACAACACCACTGATAACCCAACAACAAATAAGAGAGCACATATCTACTCTCACAGCGATGAGCGTAGATGTTGTGTGTGCAATAACAACTGCAAATCTGTGAGTGATTGTCCATCATATCTCTCGTTAGATCGTGGTGAGAAATGGAAGGTGGTGAGAATGAAGAAACTATGTAAATACTGTTTGTTCTCACATGGTGGAGAGTGTAGGCGAAAGAAGTTGTGCGGTAAGGAGGGTTGTGAATATTATCACCATCCTTCATTACACCGCTACTCATCTGCAGTGAATGCCGAAGTTAAAGAAATATTAAACATAAACAAAACAGACGCAAATAATACGCACATGATTAGCGAAGAAGAGGAAGAGGTACATAATTCTCATAGTGAAAGCATGACAAATATTTTATTCAAAATAATCCCAATAAAAGTGCATGGGCATGATAAAATAGTTGAGACGTTCGCTTTTATAGATGAAGGATCGTCCATCAGCCTGATGGATCAATCGATTGCAAGTGAATTGAAGTTAAAAGGTGTTTCGAATCCATTATGTTTACGATGGACAGGAGGTATGGGAAGAAGTGAAAAGAATTCAATGAAATTGATGATTGAAATTTCAGGGAGAAATACAAGACGGGTAAACATAAATGTGTGTACTGTGGAATCATTAAAATTGCCAACACAGTCGTTGGACTACAATAAATTGTCCAAACGTTATCCCCACTTGCGAAAATTACCTATTGAAAGTTATGTGGATGCAGTACCAAAACTTCTAATTGGATTAAACCATTTCGAGTTAGGAATATCAAATAAGATTCGTGAAGGGGCTCTTCATCAACCTGTTGCTGTGCGTACAAAACTAGGCTGGCTTATTTATGGATCAATGGCGGAACCTGAAAATACAAGTAAGCATTTTTCATTTCATATTTGTGATTGTTCTGTTGAGGAAAGATTAGAAGACCTAGTCAAGAATTTTTATTCGCTTGAAAGTGTTGGTATTTGCGCAAAAGATCCACTTATTGCGGAAAATGATGTGCGTGCAATAAACTTGTTGAATAAATATACAATACATAAAGAGGATGGGCATTACGAGGTTCCACTGCTTTGGAAGTATGATAACTTTAAACTGCCACAAAGCTATGAAATGGCTTTAAAACGTCTGGTGTGTTTAGAAAGAAAATTAAATCAAAACCAAGACCTTTACGACGTTTTCAAAAATACCATAGCTAATTATATGGCTAAAGGCTATATACGTAAACTAAGTAGGGCAGAAATAAAACGTGAGGACGGACGAATTTGGTATCTTCCCATATTTGCCGTTTTTAACAAAAATAAACCCGGAAAGTCTCGCGTCGTGTGGGATGCCGCCGCCAAATCCAGTGGACTGTCATTGAACTCATTCTTATTAAAAGGGCCAGATCTGTTGGCCTCCCTTCCATCTATTCTTTTTAAATTTCGCCAAAATTCTGTGGCCATTTGCGGGGACATTGAAGAAATGTTCCACCAGATACATATTCGGGCAGAAGATCGCGATGTTCAACGATTTCTCTGGCGGGACTGTGATCAAAGTAGAGACCCTGAGGTTTATGTCATGGATGTGATGATATTTGGAGCTACATGTGCCCCAAGCATATCACAGTACGTTAAAAATTTAAATGCTGATAAATATAAAATAAAATTTCCATTGGCTGCAAAATCCATCGAACAAAATCATTACGTTGATGATCTACTTGATTCTGTAGATACCCCGGAGCATGCTATCCAACTAATTTCAGATGTTTCATATATACACCGTCAAGGCGGTTTTAACATTAGAAACTGGATATCTAACAACATGTTAGTCAAGCAAGCATTTCCAGCATCGTATTCAAATGGAGCTAAATGCATAAACTTCAAAGATGAAACCCAAGTAGAAAAGGTTTTAGGTGTCTTCTGGGAACATCAGGAAGATGTCATAACATTTAAAATTGCGTCGTGGCTTCTAGAGGACGACATATTTTCTTTAGTAAAAGTACCGACTAAACGTGAAATGCTAAGACTTGTTATGTCGATCTACGATCCCCTAGGTCTGATTGGACATATTATAATGTACGTCAAAGTTTTGATGCAGGAGGTATGGCGTTCCAAAATAGATTGGGACGAACAAATTCCTCCTGAATTGATTCCAAAATGGACACAGTGGGTCAAAACCGTACAAAATATTTATAAAATTAAAATACCAAGATGTTATTTGAAATTATTCCACAATTATGAAGGCGTTGACATTCAACTGCATACATTTGTTGACGCTAGCAAAGACGGATATGCGGCAGTGTCTTACCTTAGGTTGCAGAAAGGCGACACTGTAATTTGCTCTATAGTGGGGGCAAAGACAAGAGTAGCTCCGATGAAAATTACATCCATCCCCAGACTTGAGCTAATGGCTGCGCTGATTGGAGCGCGTTTTGCGAAGTTTATTGTAGAAAACCATGAAATAAACATTTCAAAGAAATACTTTTGGTGTGATTCAAAGACTGTATTGAGCTGGATTAACTCCGATCACCGAAAGTACCAGCAGTTTGTGGCTTTTAGAATCGCCGAGATTCTGGAGATAACATCATTAAAAGAGTGGAATTGGGTACCCACTAAACAAAATGTAGCTGATGACGCAACGAAGTGGTCGCGAATTCCAAAAATATCTAGTTCCTCCAGATGGTTTAACGGGCCAGAGTTTATCTTTCAACCTGAAAATCAGTGGCCGCGTACAGAAGCACCTTTGAAGAATACTGAGACAGAGCGTATGCACCATGTGTACAAGACTACTACCTATGAATCAGTATTCAATACCCTACGATTTTCAAAATGGTCGCGACTGGTAAGAGCGGCAGGCTACGTTCAAAGATTTGTTAATATCTGTCATAAAACTAAACGGTCAAGTGGAGAGTTAACACAGGAGGAGTTGAAAAAAGCTGAATATATGTTATATAGACAAGCTCAGCAAGAAAATTATTGCGTCGAAATTTCATCACTTGAATCAAATATCCCCATATCAAAATCTAGTGAAATTTATTCTAAATCACCTTATTTAGATAACGGCATTTTGCGTGTAGATGGCAGGATTGATATGGCAGACGTCTCCTCGGAACAAAAACGGCCTATTATTTTACCTCGAAGAAATCACATCACAAAATTAATTATTTTGCATTATCATGAGCGATTTTATCACATGAATCACGAAACTGTTATTAATGAATTGAGGCAGAAATATTCCATTTCAAGATTGCGCGCTACATATAAATCAATAATTCGTTGTTGCCAGCAGTGCAAAATTAATAAGGTGTTCCCGCAGAGTCCACAAATGGCAAAATTGCCCCGTGCCCGTCTCGCTTCATATTCGGCGCCATTTAGTTATACAGGACTAGATTTTTTTGGGCCTATATTGGTGAATGTAAATCGGCATTCGGAAAAACGATATGGTTGCATATTTACGTGCTTGACCATACGAGCTGTGCATATTGAAGTCGCACATTCGCTGACGACAAATTCATGCATTTTGGCCATTCGGAACTTTATGGCGCGAAGGGGAACTCCTCTCGAATTCTATAGTGATAATGGGACAAATTTCGTCGGAGCAGAAAGAGAGCTGAGAGAGGCCTTAGCCGAAGTCGATCAAAACGAAATGGTGAAAACTTTCACCACTGCTACATCAAAATGGAATTTCAATCCTCCAGCTTCACCCCACATGGGAGGTGCTTGGGAGCGTTTAGTTCGCTCGGTTAAAAATGTTTTGTACAAAATCATGCCATACAGGAATCCTACTGATGAAGTCTTGTTAAGCATGTTAATTGAAGTGGAAAATATTATTAATTCGAGACCACTTGCATATGTTCCCGTTGAGGAAAATAGTGAAGAAGCTATTACTCCGAACCATTTCCTGTTAGGAAGTTCCAGTGGACTAAAACCGTTGACTTCGTGTGAAGATGATGGCATTGTATTGAGAAAAAAATGGCTCATTTCGCAACAATATGGAAACATATTTTGGAAGAAGTGGCTGGCCGAATACTTACCATCGTTAACATGTAGATCAAAGTGGCACGAAAAATCGAAACCTATAAAACATGGAGATTTAGTTATCATTGTTGACCCTTCTCTTCCTAGAAATGTCTGGCTGCGAGGTAGAGTACTCGAAACGAGATTGGCAAGTGACGGGCAGGTCCGTAGTGCAACAATACTAACTAAACGCGGGGTGATGGAGAGGCCTGCAACCAAATTGGCAGTTTTGGACGTAGCTTCCCAAAAGGAGTCTGACAGCGAAGAAGCTTCTAGCCATACTGCGGGGGGAATGTTGACGCCACGCCTAAAATTAGCCTAATTTGGATCCCGATTTGGCAGCATCGTTTTTACGAGAAAATAATTTTTGTTATTGTCAATTTGACAATAATGTATTAATTTTTAGTATTCTTATTTAACGAAATAATTTGATTGTCAAAAGGCGTCCCTCGGATACGGCCATTTTATTCTGAATTTCATACTAGCAAGTTGGCTGATACGAGGTGTCCAGGAATAATTATTTGTTTAAGTTATAGTGGTTTCCATACCAAAAAGTATGTCTATTTTTTATATATATATTTTCTACGAATCCTAATTATGTTTTTTATTTAGGAATTTTAATATAAGTGCATTGCGTTTAATAAATCAAGATCTTTTATTAAACGAATTGTATTTTATTCAAAATCCCGTGGAAGTCACTATCTCGGCCTATTTGCCGCTATAACAGACGGATTAAACGTTTTTTGTGTATTTAAAGCGATTTAAAGCAACCTTGACACACGCAATTCGGTATGCTGCACAAATAATAAAAAGTCAGGCGTAATATATATATATGTATGAGATGAGATTGTTTGCACATATTACCTAATATCGGACGAAAATACATTTGGGAGCATTATCTTAATCTGACCCCATTTCAACAAAACTTGACACTCGTTAGGCTATCCTAATTTCAGTATATTGTAACAACTTGTGAGCCAATAGGCACTCTTTTGGTTCACCATTAACTGAAAATCGGATGAAAATATTTATGGAATATATATTTATATATATATATTATATATATATATATATATATATACCTAAATGTTAACCAATTTCAATGAAACTTGGCACACATCATTATAGACTCAAAATGGTACTCCAAATTTCGTCTTAATCGATAAATCTTGGGAGTTTAATGCCCCTTTTACATATAATCGAATATATATAGGTGCTATATCTAAGTCAATAAAACTTACACCATGCCTTTCTGTATTAATTTCAGAACGCTGTGCAAAATTTCATCTCAATCGGATAAACATTGGACGTTTGGCGTAGCATTTACAACAAATCGGACCAAATTATATGAGAGGTATATCTAAATCTTAACCAATATTCCCCAATTTCAACAGGAACATGTATAAGTCGACTCAGAATGTGATTCTCAAAAGGAACCCTGTGTCCATCTCGTTTCCTTTTGCCTTTTACAAGCATATGCACAAAGACATAACACCCTGTACCTCAGTGTGGTAAAGGGTGTACATAGAATATAGGGTTTACAGCATAAAAGACGACCATAGAACCGCAGCCCAATTACTTTGAACCCTGATCTTATCATTTATCAAGAAGTAATACTGCCTCGAACTTGGAATAAAGGCATCGTTCTGAAGTTACCCAAAGATGGATTACAACCACTAGACTAGAATAACCCTATGAACACCATATACAAAATCGTAATTATAATACAGAAAAGAATTCTGTATCTACTGTTTTTCGAATTCACGGACGAACTTTCATATGGGGAGCATTGGGCAAAAAGGGATTATTCCACACCAACCATTTCGCTCCAACGTGGGAATAAAACAATGATGTCATCTGTCTCCCCTAATGTTCACAATTGTTCTAGATGAAAAAATAATGAAGTCTACTCTTAGAGAAGGAGTCTCTCAAGACAATTCGCAGGCTTAGGTTATGTGGGTAATATATGTCTTCTTTCGCACAAGATATCGAACGTGCTCTAATTCAGTGCTACTAATTCAGGAGAGTTCTGCTTGAATTTTCAATGTTGGGTCGAAAATCGGATTTTTGATTTTTGAAGATGGATTGGCCACACAATATAAATATTTGCATAACCTGGCGACGAACAATAACCCAAAATTGATACAAAATAACCTTACATGGGTAAATTAAAACAAAAAACAAAAAAAAACAATGGAAACTAATAGAGGTGATGCTATGTGAAAGCCGTCCGCTGCTAAGAAGAGGAGAGACAAGTATCTTGAAGAAGTTTAATGTGAGTACCTGTCTATTGGCATACCTCACAGTGGCTGAACTTAAGAAGAGTAGCAGGAAAATATCATTCAAGAACTGTCTTAAGGCATGATTAAAGATCTCTCTCATGGCAAGAATTTCCAGATCTCCTTATATCTCGCCATAATTGGCTACAGATATTATTTAATATCTTGCGAATTCTTCCTTTAAGGCAACTTAAAAAAAAATCCACTTAACACTTCGAGTTTACGTTTCTCAAATACCAAAAAAATCGATCGAAGCTATATATGGGAGCTATATCTAAATCTGAACCGATTTTCTCAAAACTTTTCACACATCATTCTAGATTTAATTCAGTACACTATGCCAAAATTCGTACAAATCAAAAGATTTCCAGGGACTTTAGTGGACTATTTACCTTAAATCGGACGATCATGTATATGGGAGCTATATCTAAATCTGAACCGATTTTCGCGAAACTTTTCACACATCATTCGTGACCTTATTCATTACGCTGTGCCAAATTTCGTGCAAATCGAAAGATATATAGGGACTTTGGTGCCCCATTTACCTTAAATCGGACGAAAATATATATGGGAGCTATATCTAAATCTGAACCGATTTTTCCCAATTCATCATTGGGCCAAACAAATGAGCTGTGACAAATTTCATCCAATTCGGATCATAAATACGACCTGTACTTTGTTTGCAATTTAACATGGACAGACCGACAGGCGGACCTTATCTCAAAATATATATTTTCTACCTAATATACAAAGAAACACATTTTTTTTAAATTGTACATCAATAGAACGTTTACACTATATTATTGAGGTATATTAAACATTAACTGAGTTCGAAGGAAATATACGATGTGAAGGAATAAAATCAGACCAAATCTTTGAATGCACCAAAGTGATCATTACTTCATTAATCTTAAGGCTGGAGTGAAACATGAGTCGGATGTGTCGGACTGTCTATAGTTGTTTATGTTGTAGAACTAAAGTTTTTGTGTCGACGTGTGACAATGCCAATATCACATCAAAAAAGTCTAAAAAAAGTGATTATGTTGTTTATCCACCAAAAAAACTGGGATGTATGTTTACAACCACTTCGTAATGCTAAACTACAGTCGCTTCAACATAACTATCAAAGGGGCCTGGTACTTATTTATTGCTTGTGGTAGGAAGATTTCCCACACAATGAGAAACCAAAATTTCAAATTTGAAAAGAACTGCGTGTAAAAATGTGTATATAAACCTTAAAATACCGAAAATTATGATTTTTATTGCCAGAAAAATAGACAACCAATTATTCGGCTTAATTTGTTTGAATTGAGGCGTCAACACAATCAATTAATAACAAGAATAGAACAGGACCTAAATCGAAGTCTAATATAAAAACTGTCATAACATTTTCTGTGGGTATTTTTTAACAGGGCTTCAACCCGATAAACTTTTTCATGTACAAAATAATCTAGTTCTAAAACATTTATCTTACTAGAGGTTCTTTGAAATCTTTGAAATTGAAATAATACAAAATTTTGCACATATGCAATAACACAATATATTTTATCATTCACCATATACTCCTATTAACCTAACTATAATACTTCTTGGAATATCTAATAGTCTTAAAAGTAGTATAACAACAATGATTTGATTCCATCAAAACCAAATATCACATAAAGGCCTGAACAACCACACATAGGCAAACCTATCTCATACACTTCGTTCCATCTTCAATCTGTTGTTCTATCTATAAATTATAGAATAGCAAGTAAAGCTTCTCAGGTTTAATTTTTGTAACCTGTCGCCACAAATCGTCTTAAACCAAACAAAAGGATATTCGTTCTCGTTTGTACGACACGACAACATGTGTTGTCATCGTGTTGACTCATGTTATTCTCTGTTGGCTTTTCATCAAACTAACCAAGCACAAGAGATCATCTGAAAAATGCCTACATATATTGATTGCACATATATACAAGCATATGTATATATGTTCGAGTGTATATGTGTGTATGGGAAAATCTTCAACGAATACATGATGTTAAATGGCTAGTAATTCCCTCTTAAAAACAACACAAACACTCATCCACCAATTGCATACAATGGCCAACGAACATTTGCTCGTAGTACTCTGTCAACATAAAATCACTGCGCATTGCATAATCCCTTACAGTTCAAGTCACCGAGAATGGGTCATCACATACTCTCCTCCCCATCATCATCATCTACATTGTCAGTTAGCGCATTGGACAACAAACATTAAAGACAATAAACAAATAAAAATCCTGCATGTGAAATGCAATCTCAGAGAGTTATTTCAGTTGTCAGATGTTATGGAAAGGGGTTACGGAGGAGCTCATGCACATATCGAATGAAATCAATCTTTTATTAGAAGGGGAATTATGAAAGGAAATTATTTTTAAATGAACGTCATTGTTTGGACCACTTTTAAAGCATCTTTTAACTGATTCAAAAGGATATTCTTAAAAGTATTTTAAAACCAGTGAGCGGAGCAGTATAGTCAAACGGGGCCGACCTACACAACTTCCACGAAAATCTAACTTTGCATTATTTGCACCCTCTTGAAACCTGACTAAAGGTCAACATATATTACTAATATTCAGTAGAAGAGGGCTGTACCCGTCCAGATTCTCTTTACCGTGGGTTATGATGTGATGTTGGGCTTTCAATTGTGGCCTATAGATCACAGTCGGGCGAACCACCGAGCGCGTGCACTCTCGCGAGAGTAAATATCACTATTCTCTCACACACATTCGACTGAACCAATTGAAAAACCATTGGCACACACACAAAGACAAGTGCGTGTGTGCCGACTCAAAAAAAAACACAAAATGTTAAGTTTTCGGTCCACTTCATCCCAAAATTATTATCTGATCATCACCGAAAGTTATAGGCGTTGTCCTTGACCATAACTGGAATCTCATGGAAATTTTCAAAGCGATCAGCGCTATATTTCCGCCCTCTATTGGGGTTTGAGTTACTAAATAATGTCTGAATACGTAAGCACATGTAAATATATAGGTAGGTATAATAGGTATCAATTTAAAGGTCAACCACTCCTCTTGAACATACTATCGACTTTTTGGGTCTAGGTCCTTCAGGGGCAAATATATATGCAATAGAATACAAATTTTGTAATTTTTCACACAAAAGTCAGGGTCCATTTGACCCGCTAAATATTGACCGATGTTTATCAAAACAGGCATGCCCCATTCTACATGCAAAATTTCGTGAAGATTGGTCCACAACCGTGGCCTGTATCGTGTTTACAAATTATAATGGACAGACGGACGGACGGACACACATGTCTAGATCGACTCAGCTAGTCGAGATATGACGATCGGTATACTTAAAGGTGGGTCTAGGACCAATATTTCGCGGCGTTACAAACTTTTGGGGCTGCACAAAGCTATAATACCCTGACAACATAGTTGTGTAGGGTATAAAAACGACTACGCACTTCTAAAATAATTTAAATTTATTGATTCACTATCTGTTAATATTACTTACGAAGTTTCATACCATCGCCTCGACTACATGTGCCCAAAATAATTTTAATTGTTTACCTGCAAATATATGAAAATAAGAGGAACAATTAGTCTTTAAGAATAAACAAATAAATAAATATTATTTATTGAGAGTTGATATCATATTCATATTAGAGTTTTAAATGAAATGTTTTTTTTTTAGAAATTGACAGTAAAAAATTAATAATATTGGCACCAAATTCTTTGTTGACTTCAGTAAGTGCTAAATACATTTATGTAAAATAATTCGGTCTTTGACAAAACACTCTTAAGATGGAGTCGTTTTGAAGATTTTGACACATTTCTGCAAAGTGTTTATTTAACAATTGCTGAAGTCAACAAAACATTTGTTGGAAAAGGGGATCGAAAAGAGATCGTCTTAGCTTACCTCCCGACGAAAACCTTCAGAATGACGATTCACATGTTTGTAACAGGCAAAAGGAAACGAAATGGGCCCATGGTTCCTTTTGAGAATATGCATAGAATCATTTTCTGATTCGATTTATGCATGCCCGATTTTTAGTAAATGGTGCACCAAAGAGTCAAATTAGGCGGATTGACACATAATTTTGCACTAAATACTGAAGTTAGAATAGCCTAACGTATGCCAAGTTTTATTGTAATCGGATCAGATTTAGTTACAGCTCCCATATGTTTAAGCAAATGGTGCACCAAAGAGTAAAATGTAAGCCGATTTGGACGAAATTTTGCACAACGTGCCGAAGTTAGGATAGCCTAATGTGTGCCAAGTTTATTCAGATATATATGTAGCGCCCATATATATTTTCGTCCGATTTTTAGCAAATGGTGCACCAAATAGTCAAGTTTTAGGCGATTGATAAGAAATTATGCACAAAGTACTGAAGTTAGGATAGCCTAACGTGTGCCAAGTTTTATTGAAAACGGTTCAGGTTTAGATAGAGCTCTAATATATATTTTCGTCCGATCTAAGTAAATTGTACACCAAAGAGCCAAATTAAAGCCGATTGCAGAAAAACGATTCTAAATATGCACTAATTAAATGGAATTTGCATAGGTTACCCAAGACATGTGTGTGGATTGATGTACCCAATAAGAACCCATTGTACCAAATTTCAGCAAATCCACTTTAAAGACGCACCCCAAAAAATCGAAAATTGGGGGGTACCCTTATTTTCAATTTCATACAATTACCTTCCCGATTATTAATTTTTGTGTTGCACAGATAACGATACGAAGTATGTTATTTTCGGACAGGGCAAACCACATTCAAAACCATAAACCTTTCAGATGTGATGTAGAACATTATACCTCGCCCCTAGAAAAAGAAAAGTCGACCCGTAATGAAGACCTGCAGTTCAACTGGAAAATAAAAAGCGGCACGGGCCGTCTATATGGTGCCCACTTTGGGTATGCATAAAGGGTTATCAATTTCGTGGTGTCAGAATTCGTTATCTGTCAAAGTAAGTTGTTAGACCAATTTTTTCAGATGATAGTCTAACATTAACCAAAATAGATCGCTTTACTTACTCACGACAAAAATGGTGATCCTGACACAGCCATATATCGTGCTTTAAGAAGATATTAGGGTTTTAATAATCGTACAATTATATGTAAAAAAAATAATAATAATATGGTAATAAAAAATTTGTCGTATTTGGGCTTCTACGAATCCTCAAGTAAATAGAGAGAGACCATTACATCCAGAAAAAGTCACTGTTTGGTGCGCTCTTTGCTTCGTATGTGTATGATAAACTAATTTTGCCTGCTATTGAACACTATGATTTGGAGAAAGACTATGTTTATGCCGATAAACCTTCAAGTCTTGAACACTTAAAAACCAACGTTTATTAAGTTATGGCTCAACAAGTACTTTCTTGCTTGTCAGTCAGTGTTACCGACAGATATATACCCTCAGACTATGGTTTGCGGAGATCTTGGGAATTAAACACATGTTTTATTATTCGCTTTATATTAGAGGTTGGGAAAAAATAAATCCATTATTTTGTTATGAAATATATGACTTTATTTAACATGCTTCGGAATGTCCGATTTGGCCCAAATATGCACCCTTCACCACACTGTGGTACAGGGTATTATGTCTTTGTGCATATGTTTGTAACAGGCAAAAAGAAACGAGATAGACATATGGTTCCTTTTGAGAATGTGCATAGAATCACTTTTTAAGTCGATTTATGCATGTCCGTCCGTCTGTATGTCTGTACATGTTAAATTGTAAACAAGGTACAGGTCGCATTTACGAACCCAATTCAATGGAATTTGGCACAGCTCATTGGCCCATGGACGAACCCTCTTGAAATTGGGAAAAATCGGTTCAGATTAAGATATAGTTCCCATATATATTTTCGTCCAATTTAATGTAAATTCTCTGCCAAAGTCCCCATATATCTTTCGATTTGCACGAAATTTGGCATAGCGAACCGAATTAAGTCTAGAATGACGTCTGCTAAGTTTCGTGAAAATCAATTCAGATTTAGATATAGATCCCATATATATGTTCGTCCGATTTAATGTAAATGGTGCACTATAGTCCCTACATATCTTTCGATTTGCCCAAAATTTGGCATAGCGTACTGAATTAAATATTGAATGATGTGTTTTCAATTTCGTGATAGTCGGAGCAGATTTAGATATAGCTCCCATGCTTTATAAATGGTGCACCAAATCCCTATAATTCTTTCGATTTGCACGGAATTTGGCACAGCGTACTCAATTAAGTCTAGAATGACTTGTTGTTAAGTTTCGTGAAAATCGGTTCATATTTAGATATAGCTCCCACTTATATATTTTCGTCCGAGTTGCTCCAAACTCCTATGGTTTGTTCGATTGACACGAAATTTTGAACAACGTATCAAATTGAGATTAGAATGACTCTTTTGCGTTTTTTAATTGGTGCAGATGCAGACATAGTTTCCATTATATATTTCGAATCGGTGCTTGATTGAGATTAACTTTTGAACTGTTTTTTTTTTTTCAAAAAGGTTTCAGATTTAATATTGATCAAATCGGTTATTCACTTTGCTTCAATTTTTGGGTGAGAACTTGATCATTTTGTGGAGAGGTACCCGAAGAAATGGAACAGTGGGTCTCGTCTTCAGACTTGATCTAGGCTTGGTAGAGATAATAGTTCGTGCAAAGTTTGGTTCAAATCGGGCATTCCGTCCCCTGATATTGGATTTATAAATATTGAAAATTGTGAACTTTCGTGGGGTAGGTAACAGAAGAAGTGGACCAATGGGTCCCATCTTCCTTCTTGATCAAGGCTTGGTAAAGGTAATAGGTTGTGCAAATCGGGCATTCCATTCCCCTGATAATGCATTTATAAATATTGAAAATTTTGACCCTTTGTGTGGGAGGGCCAAAAGGAGTAGAACAATGGACCATCTTCGGAGTTAATCTAGGCTTGGAAAAGATATTAGGTTGTATTGACCGACATTTGCAAATCGACTCAAAATTTTCTGAAACGGATTTGATGCAAAGAAACATGGGGTCTGAAACCAATATTTCGATGAGGAAAATTTTAGCCTAAAGGCTAAGGGTATAAAAAATATAGATAAAAATAATTTTCAATCTTTAAGCAATTCACTTTTTCATTCCCTATTTGTGATGACCAAATATGCTAGTAAAACAGAAAGCAAAAAAACTACTAAAATAGATTTCACCTCATGTCCATTGTCAAAACAAACAGCAGTTTTTGGTTGGCTGTTGTAAACGTCCACAAAACATTTTCTCATGCAAAAAGAAGAAGAAGAACAAACATTTTGAAAGTGTTTTCCGAAAATATTTATTGAGAAAATATTTGGATATTGATTCGATCTATGGCATTGTTATTTTGTTCGTTAATTTATTTGTGCTTCTAACGACGTGATTTAGAAGTGTGTAGATAATTTATGGCCCAATCCTCGACCACAAATTCTACCACGACCCTACACTACCACCACCACTACTATGCAACCTAATGTTCTGCTTTAAATTTTTATTGAGTTATTTCCTTATTTTTGGTTTGTGGATGCAACACCCTTCCGGTTCTTCGTCTTCGTTGTTTTTTCTTTGGCATTATCAAATAACCAGCCCTTTTCAATTTTACACAAACAAAAGGCGGCAAAGAATAAGGAAAAAGGGCTGGAAGAACAAAATATGATTTGAATGTATTTTATCGTCTCAATTGAAGTGTAAAAATGTGTTTGGTAAGCAGTTTTTCCTTCTATTTTCTCTTCATTGGGTTTCCTTATTTCTTCTTGACTTATCCATATCACCATTATGTGAGAAGTAGGGAGAACGGTGGTAGTGGTGGCACATCTTTGAATGTCTTCGCTTTTGATTCCTTCGTCGTCGTTTTCATCGTTTCTTATAGATTCAAATATGAATTGTTGAGATTTGCATAAAATCTATTTGTTTGAAGTACAACAACGGGTTAGGGTGTGGATTATGAAAGATATGCTGTCTAAAGTCTAATATATTATCAAATTATAATGTAAATTGAATTTATGTTTTTTGTTCTTCTTCGTTTTTTTTTCTGTTTTCCCAACAATTGATTCGAAAAGAAATATGTATAATGCTGCATTATTTCATGCATATTATATTTTTCTGTGGAAAATATGGAATGGGTAGCAGATATTTTCATTTAAAATATTAGAAGTTTTAGGACAATATTGGTATGAATTGAGAGTAAATAGCTAATATGTTAATATGCTTATCTTGTTTCTAGGAATTTAGAAATGTTATGGTTTCTATCATAATTTCATTATTGGAAATAATCAAAGACGACATCATAGAACAATGATATATTAGGTTGGGGGAAAAGAAATCCCTTATGAAGATGTCGATAAAATCGGAAAAATGATGGAAGTTGACCGTCATGTTAGCAGTCGTAACATTACACAGGAGCTAAAAATCTACCATAAAAGTGCTTTAAACCATTTACACAATGTGGGATTCACAAAGAAGCCCGATGTTTGGGTGTCACGCCAATTAACAAAAAAAGTAAGGAAGTTTGTCAAGACATGTAGTTTATTGACATTCACTATATTCATTCAAAAAGTCACATTTCAATTTTTTGTTAGTTACGCCTTTTTCCATTTTAGCTAACGAAATATATCCTAAAAGACGTCGCCTTTTCACTGTTTAAAATTTAATCTCAACCTGACACCCATTGATTATGGGTGTACAATAAACATGAGTAAGTCAAAACTATATGTAGCAGCTATGCTATATATTTATCTGAACCGATTTCAAGAAAACTTGCAAGCGATTTATTTATATTAACTTCAGTACATTGTAGCAATCGGCCTAGCTATGGACCTTACTTAAAATCGGACGAAAATATATGTAGGAGGTGTATGTAAGAGTAATTCAGTACGTTATGCCAAAGTTGGTGCAAATATCAGGGACTATTTACCTACAATCTTGCGAAAATATATATGGGAACTATATCTAAATCTGAACCGATTTTCACCAAATTTCAAGCACTTCATTCTAGACTTAGTTCAGTACGCTATGCCAAAATTCGTGCAAATTTAATGATTTTCAGGGACTTAGGTGTATTATTTACCTTAAATCGGGCGAAAATATATATGGGAGCTATATCTAAATCGATTTTCACGACACTTAGCACACGTCATTCTACATTTAATTCAGTACGCTATTCCAAAATTCGTGCAAATTGAAAGATTTTCAGGGACTTTGGTGCACCATTTACCTAAAATCGGACGAAAATATATATGGGAGCTATATCTAAATCTGAACCGATTTTCTCCAATGGGGTTCGTTCTTGGGCCAAATAAGTGACTTGTGCCAAATTTCATCCAATTTGGATCATAAATGCGAACTGTACTTTGTTTATAATTTAACATGGACAGACAGACAGACGGACATGCATATATTGACTCAGAAAGTGATTCTATGCATATTCTCAAAAGGAACCATGGGTCTATCTCGATTCCTTTTGCCTGTTACAAACATATGAACAAATACATAATACCCTGTACTACAGCGTGGTGAAGGGTATAAAAATAGGATGGATCGAATTTCCATCTGCGAGGTCTTGGTCAAACGGAATATGATAGACCCGTTTCTTAAATGATGGTGACTGGATATGAGAAATACATCACTTACGATAACCCTGTGCGAAAACGATCGTGGTGAAAGAGAGGCGAAGCATCTCAAACGGTGACCAAAACAGGACTAACGGCCAGAAAGGTTCTGCTATGTATTTGGGAATGAAGGAGATTATTTATTATGAGTTCCTTCCATTCTGATCTCTACTGTCAATAAATCGATCGTTTGCAGTTAGCAATTGATCAGAATTGACCCAAGTGAGAGGTGTCATGATCCACAAGGACAGCACTCGGACGCACACATCTACAGTGACTCGCAAGTAACTTCGGGAGCTTGGCTGGGAAGTTTTAATGCATACGCCATACAGTCTGAACTTATCACCAAGCGATTATCATATTTTTCTTGTGAAAATCAACTACTAGAGTTTTTTGCAAATAGACAGTAGGACTTCTATGAGAGAGGTATTATGAAGTTACTTTTAAAATGGCAAAAAATCATACAACAAAACGGTACATTCCGAACCGGACATTCCGAAGTTCTATAGTTCGTATAAAAACCAGTAAGGAAAGTGGTAAAGTCGGACGGAGCCGACTAAATGATTCTCTTCACCACTTTGGGTATATTCAACAGATGAATCATAACAGACGTCGAACTTTTGAACGACCATTAAAATGAAAATGGATCCATAAACATGTCATTCTGCAACCTACACTACATATTTCATTTGGTCAGATATAGGGTTGCTTCTTACAATGGGACAAAATTATATAAAGCAATGTAAAGGAAATATATATATATACATTGTGCAAAAGTTTGTAGCAAACGGCCCAACTTTGGGCTCTTTGGTGCGCCTTTTACTTAAAATCTGACGAAAAAATATATAGGAGCTATAACTAAATCTAAACCGATTTCAACTAAACTTGCCACAAGTTATGTTATAGTAACTTCAGTACGTAGTGCAAAATTTTGTGCCGATTGGACCAACCTTGACGAAGCATTTATATCCCACTTCTAGGAAACTTAACACACATAATTCTATACCTAATTCATTACGCTATACCAAATTTCGTGCAAATCGAAAGATATATAGAGACTTTGGTACACCATTTACAACAAATCGGACGAAAATATATATGGGAACCGATTTTCACGAAACTTAACACACATCATTCTAGACCTAATTCAGTACACTAACTATATTTCGTACAAATCAAAAGATATATAGGGTATTTGTTGGACCATTTACATTAAATCGGACGAAATATATATGGGAGTTATATCTAAATATGGGCCGATTTTCACGAAACTTATCAGACATCATTCTGGACCTAATTCAGTACTCTATGCCAAATTTCGTGCAAATCGAAAGATATATAGGGGCTTTGCTGCACCATTTACCTTAAATCGGACGAAACTATATATGGGAGCTATATCTAAATCTGAATTGATTTTCTAGAAAATTGGCACACATTATTCTGGAACTAATTCAGTACGCTATGCCAAATTTCGTGCAAATCGAAACATATATAGGGACTTTGGTGCCTAATTTACCTTAAATCGGACGAAAATATATATGGGAGCTGTATCTAAATCTGAACCGATCTTTCCCAATTTCAATAGGGTTCGTCCTTGGGCCAAATAAGTGAGCTGTGCCAAATTTCATCCAAATCGGATAATAAATGCGACCTGTACTTTGTTTACAATTTAACATGGACAGCCAGACAGACGGACGGACGGACGGACATGCATAAATCGACTTAAAAAGTGATTCTATGCATATTCTCAAAAGGAACCATGTGTCTATCTCGTTTCCTTTTGCCTGTTACAAACATATGAACAAAGACATAATACCCTATACCACAGTGTGGTGAAGGGTATGAAAATAATGGATTTATATTCCCTAACGTTATATTTATAACAAAACGACCTTATATTGACGTGAATCTGGCCAATAAAGATAATCGAAGGGGCGTTCTATATTCAACAAGAATTAGGGGGTCTGAATAAGTCAGCATAGGATTTTTTTTTTTTCATTTAAATTAATTGAGGGCTACTGTCACCTAACCCAAAATTAGATCCACTGAAAATTCAGATCACAAACTCAATCACTACGACTATACTGCCCCGCTCATTGGTTTTATATTTTTTTTTTTATATATTGATTTATCATGTCATTGCGAAATCCCATAAAGTTTGTCACATATCCCTTCAATTACTAAAATCAATGTTAAATTAAATAACATTGCGCCCCACCCCTTCATTAGTACAAATCCCCTAAATAAATATAAATATTACAGAATGCCATTTAACAAATCCCATTTCCATATTAGTACTTAAGCGTAAACACCACTTAACATGAATAACAAATAATGATAACAACAGCAGAAAAAAGTTGCATTGTGGCCTTTGTAATCGTTACATTTTATTCTATTAAACAACAAAAATACCTGAAATTGACAATTATTGACATAAAACGGACAATTGTTGTAATAGCGGCTATGGGATATATATTTAATGACTTTTCAGTGAAGCCTGTCATGTTGGACAACATCACTTTAATGTTAATTAACTAAATTACACTTAGCATTAAGTTTATTTATATACAATGCATGTGTGTGTGTGTGCCTGCGAATGTGCATGTGTGTTTGCATTCATGTGGTGTTATTTTTTTACTACTACTATTATTATTATTTTCACATTTTATTTTTAATTTACATTTTTACAAAGTGTTAACACAAATCCAGTCGTTAAAATAAAAACAATCACATTTAAAATGGAAAATCATTTTGCAATTCATTTAACATGTAAATAACAACAACAAGAATAACAACAACAGCGGCAGCAACTGCAACATATAACGCATAAAAAGCCACCACCATGCCACCAGAATAGTCACACAGACAAACATGGGGCGATGGCTGGCTACCAATAAGCAGGAACAGATGAATAGTCGGACATACAAACATGCAATCAACGACAACTCCACAGGACCCTCAATATTAACCAACAAATGCAACATGTCCTGTCATTCACATTAAAAGTCACGCATTCAAAGGCTATACAAGCGTATTGACACACACACACATAAACTTCGACACAAACAAATCACCAGTCCAACTGCTAAGTAAAACAACAACAACAGCAACAAAACAAACGTGGTAAATTAATCTTGTGTGTCTCTGCAATTGTAGACCAACAGCAGCAGCAGCGGTGGCAGCGCACAGAAAAAAAAACACAACCTGGAAAAAAGTGAGCACTAATGGCATCGAGTGTTGTTGGTTAGCGCAAATGGCAATCGAATCGCCATCATCATCATCATCACCATTATTGTCGAATAGCTATAATGAAGCTTAAATACCCAATTAAAATACACACAACTCACTGAACATACTGTGTATGTGCATATGCATCTATATAGAGTCGTACTTCTGATTGTCAGGACACCACGATAAATGGCCATTTGAAGGATTGCTAAATTGAAAATGCAGTTATTCAAATTGCAACGGTGAAAAACGAATACATTCACATATATATAAACAAAGCCGAGGAAGAAAAACAACATTAAATTTGAATTATAATTATAATTATAATTAAAGTCCATTAAAAGCTCAGGATAGCTACTACAGCTAAAAGAAATGGGTGTCAATTTTCACAAATTTACACAAAACAAAATAAATTTTTAATATCTTAACAAAATATTAATTAAACAAGTAAAAAATCTCAGTCGGTGTTGTCGTCAGATATATACCCCCAGCCTATGGTTTGCGGAGGTCTTCGGAATTATACACACATTTTATTATTAGCTTCATATAAGAAATATATTTTTATAAAAGAGTTTCGGACTTAATGCTGACAACATTTTATAAAATATCGACCATATGAGGGAGGTACCTGAAGGAGTGGACTACTGGGTCCCATGTTCGGACTTGATATAGAGTTGGTAATGATAATAGGTTGTGCAAGGTTTTGTTAAATATGACATTCCATTAGCCTGATGCGCATTTATAAATATTGAAAATTTTGACCACTCGTGGGGGAGGTACCAGAAGGAGTGGACCAGTGGGACCCACCTTTGGACTTAATCTAGACTTCGTAAAGGTAATGGGTTGTGCAAAGCCTGGTCCACATCGGACACTCAATCCGCTTGATATAGGCTTTACAAATATTGAAAATGTTAACCATTTGCGGGGGAGGTACTAGAAGCACTTGAAAAGTTTTTCTTTAAAAAATATTGGTCCTTAAATATGTTTCTTTAAAAAATCCGAACGTTAGTGCAACATAGTTCTTGATATATTATTTAAAAAATGCATGCTTCAACATAGTCCTTGAAAAGATTTTCTTCACAAAATAAAAACAATCGTTATAGTAGTCCTCGTTATAGTTGTCCACGCCTTATAATAGTCCTTTGAAAAAATATTCTTTAAAAAATCCACGCCTCTATGGTGGTGGTCATTTGAAAAAATATTCTTTAAAAAATCCACGTCTTGTTGTAGTCCTTTGAAGAAATATTCTTTAAAAAATCCACGCCCTACAATAGTTTGTGAAAATTAGATTTTTTATTTTTTGACATCATTAAAAAATAGTTTCAGAATTATATAATCTATTCTAGATTCGATTGACGTCATTAAAAGGAAATGCATTCCACTAAAACACGACCGTGAAATAAGTGTTTTCCATTGATTTATTCAGGGTTATAAACGTAAAATATAATTTTATATTTTAATATAATAGGTCTATAAAACATTTCGAACATACAAAAGAACGGATACAGCAAATATTTACCAGAAACCAACAAAAAATAAGTATAACTACTTGTACCATAATAAATACACAAATTTTGCATTGAAACTCAGTTCAGTGTACACTTAAAATGAATGAACACATTTTCATGTCACGGTTAACATACTTTACGCAATTTGTAATAAGAAAAAAAAACGAAATATGTTTCTTTTATAGTTTTACTATGTTTTTTTTCTGTCATACAACCAACACTAAATTACACAGCAGAAGGCGTGCGGGAGTGCGTGTTTGTTAATGGATTTGCAAATGTAATTCTGCCACTGCTGCTGTTGCTGCTACTGTTATCCGTTCACGGACAAACACTTAACCCTTGGTTTACGTGAATTTGAAATTCAAGTTTTTCTCTTCTTGTTCTTCTTTAGAAATTCTTCCACTTTTTTTTAAGTCATTCTTCATGATCGCAGAGAAAAAGTTTCTTTCTTAGTATTTCCGTAGAAAGTAAATTTAGCAACAAGAGAGTTGATGTTAATGGTTTAAGGGTTAAGTGTTTGCATGCGTGTGTGTGTGCGACATACAGACATTGAGGTAAATGTACACCTTTATTTTTTTGCTCTCGTAAAACATTGCACAGCAATTAAAATTTGCCATATACACATACATACATATGTACTTATGTAATATATATACCGAAGGTCATATACTGCAGGCAATGCGTAATTATTGTTAAGAAACTATTGTAAAAAGAATATTAAATGTTGCAGCCACCGGTTCTTTTGTTCGCGAGGAAAAATGTAAATGTAAAATAAGACATTTATTTGGGCGTCCTAGTTGTGAAATTTGAACAAAGTTTGTATCTTAAGCAGTTGTGACAGAATAGTAAGGCAATCAGGAAAAGATTGTGTTCTTTGAAAGAAGACGTCAACATTTTCATTACCATTTAGTTTTCTATGAGAAAAGAAGACCCTTTGGTCTTCTATAAGAAGTCCATAAGGTTTTTTATAAGAAGACCTTTTGGTCTTCTATGAAAAGACTTTTTGGTCTTCTATAAAAATACGTTTTGGTCCTTACTTAAAGAGACTTTTACTTATTTACTTAGATGGCTTATGAAAGAACGGGTGTTCCATAAGCCGAGCTTAAAAATGATTTCCAAGCGCTTCGGTCTTGCGCATCTCCTCCAATTTGAAAGACCATTTTCCGAGATGTCTGCTACTTGATCTTTCCATCGGATTTGTGGCCTTCCTCTTCTGCATGAACATGCCAAGTGGTTTTTATATGCCTTTTGAGCTGGGCATCTTCATCCATTCTCAAAACATGGCCTAGCTAACGTAGTCGCTGCAGCTCGGACGTCTATCAGAAAATAGATTGTATAGTTCATGGTTCATTCGACGGCTACATTTACCGTCGATGCATTATCGGCCCATAGATCTTCCAGATAATTTTTCTCCAATAGCTGTAAGTACCCATGCTTCAGATCCATACAACAACACGGGTAATACCAGCGTATTGTAAAGTATGAGTTAGGTCTGGCGAGAAGTGGCCTTCTTTTTGAGTTGCTTTTTCAGACCATAGTAGCATCTGTTGGCCAACACTATTCTCCTCCGGATTTCAAAGCTGATGTTATTAGTTTTGTTTATGTCGGGATCCAGCACGAGGACAGGTCATACGTTATTTCCGACTTAAACTGCTGACCTTGTGCCAAATAATGTTGTCCTTAATAGCCGCATTAACTGGTGTGTACAGCACCGTGGGGTAAGACCGCAAGGTAGGTACCCACGTAGTCAAGGTATCTCTGTCCTTAAAAGCCGTATTAATTTTTCAGGAATGCCAAGCGCAGACATGGCTTTAAACACCTCTAAACGGATAGCGCTTTGAATGCGGCTTTATAGTCGACAAATATGTGGAATGTGTCTTTTCCAGGATGTGGCGCAGAGTGAAAATCTGGTCAATGGTAAATTTGCCAGGCATGAAGCCGTATTGATAATGTCCAATAATGTCATTGACCATTGTCTTCAGTCGTTCACACAGAACGATGAATAGCACTTTATATGTGATGGGAAGATGACTTATTCCTCTATGCCGATATATGCCGATATATTGCTGCTCAGACCTCATCTTACCGTCATCTCTTATTGCTTCTGGGGCATCTTCTTCGCCGCCACTATTTGATACCAGAACCTATTCAAAATCTGTCACTAGGTTTCCTTCGGTTTGGTGTTTTTTTTGTTGGTAAAATTTCCGGACTTCATTTTGACTCCTGAACATCTCGACTTGCTCACGCTCACGCTCACGTTTTTCTTGTTATTTCTTCTTTTTTCTGAAAATACGTTTCTACTCTCTCCTTTATTCTCTATTATTTTCCAGCGCATTACATGTTGCTACTGACTGCAGGGTTGCCCTAAATGCTGCGTTTTTCATATCAGTGGCATTAGGACACTCTTCATCGTACCACGGGTTTCATGATGGTTTTTTTTGCCATTGTGCTCCTATATTATTATCGGGAAAGAAGTGCTTTCGTCAAGCAAGTGGGTAATTTGAGCGGAGTAGGCTTTAGCTATCTGTTGTGTTTGCAGTTTTTCGAAGTCGATTTTTCGTGTTACATTAGATCGCGCCTTTGCTGCTACATTAAGACAGGTGCGAATCATGGCTGCCACAAGGTAATGGTCAGAATCGTATCGATCGAAAGTCTAAAACACTGGATGAATGCCTTCCGTCTATCACAACATGATCATTTCGATTATTCGTTGCTTGATCAGGAGAA
Organism: Musca vetustissima; assembly: GCF_032173495.1. Lineage (NCBI taxonomy): Eukaryota > Metazoa > Arthropoda > Insecta > Diptera > Muscidae > Musca > Musca vetustissima. The sequence goes on from NW_026887519.1 coordinate 84,970, forward strand.
ATCCAGTTGGCCTTGTATAAATCGGGATGCTTGAATCTAGTGCTGCTAACTACCATGTTTTTGTTGCCGCGAATTCTATCTACCTCATGCCGTTGACGGATGTTTCTTCATGTAGGCGGAATTTTTCGATGGTGAGACCAAAAATATTTTCCCTTCCGGTTTTTGCATTAAAATCTTCTAGCAGAATTTAAATATAATGGGCTTATTTAATATAATACAGGGCGTAATCATCAGATTTATTTACGTTAGTTCCTTTCCATCGCATTTCCTGTAAGGCAATAATATCAGCTTTGTACTTCCTGAGTACATCCGCCAAAGCGAAAGCTGCGCCTTTTCTGTACAGCCTGCGAAAATTCATATTGGTTTTTATTTTATAAAGTCCCTATAAAAGTCTGGCTTAGTTCCTTAATGTCGCCACAAAAATATCTTCATAACAGTTCGAAATCTACATAGTAATCCAAATATTATTACTGTTTTCTTAAACAGGATTTCCACGCTTTTATATAATCATTAATTTTAAATTTCCTTTTCACACCACCACCACAATCAAGATCACCGATGATAAAGTAACCTGAAATGTCGAATTTTATAACCTGTTTCCTTATGATTTCATCTTTATTCTTTCTTAATTTTGCCTTGATTTTCGTTTTTTCTCCAAGGTTTCATTATTTTTCGTGCCAAAGTTAAATGACATTTATTACAAGTTGTCAAAAAAACGAAAGAGAACAAAAACTACGAAGAAAAATACTCTGCATAGCATAAACGCTAAATGCCACAAACACACACACCCGCACCCACCCACACCAAAATGTAAAAGCAACATAGAAACAGAAATTATGAAAACGAAAAATATTTTTCTGGAGCAAACTTTAAATCTAAGCGAAAAGGAATCTGGAAGGATAACGAACTGCCAGTTGGCAGTAGTGAATGAATGACAGCCATGTTACAAGCGCCAAAGAATTTTAAGCCGAAAATGAAACAGAAAAATGAATGAAATGTATTTTTGTTGTTTCCTTTTCGTTATTTTGGAAGATTGAAAAGAAGACATTTTAATGAACACAAAATTATTTTTTATTATTATTCATAATAATATCAAGATGGAATATTCT
>NW_026887520.1:0-8775 GCF_032173495.1 Musca vetustissima
GCTTTGCATATATAGTTTTTATTTATTTAATGGTAGCACCAAGTTGTATTATTTGATTTGCATGACTTTTGGCATAGCGTACTGAATTTAAGTCTAGAATAATGGTTGGCTGAAAAGATTCGCTAAAATTGGTTCAAATTTAGTATATAGCTCCCATATAGATTGTCCTATTTTATTAAATGGTGCACTAAAACATCTACAGCCAAATGATTTGTACGAATTTTGGCATACCGGACCCAATTAAACCTAGAATAGTCTAACAATGTTTATAAATCTGTTCAGATTTAGATGCAAATTTGCATATACGTTCCGATATAAATTATCTTTGGTAAATACTTTGGCTTCATGGTAAATGCAACTGCTATGTAATTCAACTCGGCAATGTCCGATTGAGATTAAGTTTTAACTGATAATACTACCCAAATAACTGCTGTTGCTTCAAAATCGATTCACAAAATTTAGCATAGGTTGCACAATGACATGTAGGGATTGATGTTAATAAAATAACATCTTTAAGTGTCCACGGTAATATATATATATATATATATATAATGAATAATTTTTTCAAAAGAACATCCAAGAAAGCGAGTAACATATTCCGATGCAGTAAATTCGGACTGGGCCGACTATATGATACCCTACATTGGCATGAAATTGAATGAACTTAAATATGTGAAATGTATCTATATCTAAACCGACTAACATCAGTCCCTACACATGTCATTCTGCAACCTATGCTAAATTTTGTGAATCGATTTGAAGCAAACTTGACACACGCTATTTGGTATGTTGCTCGGTTTAAAACTTAATCTCAATCAGACATCCATTGATTACATGGCGTGCATTTACCATGAACCGAATTCAAGTTAACTTACCAGAGATTAATTTATATCGGACGAACATATATATGGAAGTTACATCTAAATCTGAACAGATTTTCACGAAACATTGCTAGACTATTCTAGGTTTAATTCAGTACGGTATGCCAAAATTCGTACAAATCGTTTATATAGATGCTTTAGTGCACCATTTACATAAAATCGGACGAAAATGTATATGGGAGCTATATCTAAATTTGAACCAATTTTCACGAATCTTTGCACACATTATTCTAGACTTAATTCAGTACGCTATGCCAAAAGTCATGCAAATCGAATGATATATATAGCGACTTTGGTGTACCAATTACCTAAAATCGATCGAAACTATATATGGGAGCTATATCTAATTTTCCCGAAAATTAGCATACATCATTCTCGACCTAGTTTAGTAGGCTGTACCAAATTTCGTGCAAATCGAAAGATATATAGAGACCATTTACATTAAATCGGACAAAAATATATATGGTTCCTGTATCTAAATCTGAACCGATTTTCATGAAACTTAGCACAATCATTCTAGACTTAATTCAGTACGCTATGCCAAAATTCGTGCAAATCGAATGATTTTCAGGGACTTTCGATTTTCACGAAACTTTGCACACATAATTCTAGACTTAATTCAATACGCTATGCCAAAATTCATGCAAATCGAATGATATATAGAGACTTTGGTGTACCAATTATCTAAAATCGGGCGAAACTATATATGGGAACTATATATAATCTGAACCAATTTTCATGAAACATGGCACACATCATTATTGACCTAATTCAGTAGGCTATACCAAATTTCGTGCAAATCGAAAGATATATAGGGACGAATTACATTAAATCGGAAGAAAATATATAGGAGCTATATCTAAATCTGAACCGATTTTCACCAATTTCAATAGGGTTCGTCCTTGGGCCAAATAAATGAGCGGTACCAAATTTCATCCAAATCGGATTATAAATGCGACCTGTATTTTGTTTACAAGTTAACATCAACAGACGGACGGACGGACGGACATGCATAAATCGACTCAGAAAGTGATTCTATGCATATTCTCAAAAGCACCATAGGTCTAGTTCGATTCCTTTTGCCTGTTACAAATATAGGTACAAAGACATAATACCCGATACCACAGTGTGGTGAAGGGTATAATTAATGCCAATTATTTCATTGAATTTTCTAATTATGTTTATCAATATAAATAAATATATACATACATATGAATTTTATGTATTTCAAAGTATATCCTCATCGGATGATCCGTATTTGTATCCATTTTACTCAACCGAATTTTCAAGTCTTAAAATATACACATAGCAAATGTACATATGTACATACATATATTCTATCAGATGTATGAATACTTTTGTTGCTTTTACTCCGCATCCTTGCGGAATTTTAAAAGTTTGTCTAACCTATGTAACTTCCAAGGAATCGCATGAGGTACTGTGAATATTTAATTAGAATCTGTTAAGTGTTTTTGAGTCCACAAACAATATATTTTCTATATACATATAGATTCAAATGCAATGAGGAGTACATTTTTCCTCATGTTGTACATGTATCCTAACAGACGTCACCCCTTCGAAGGAACATTGACGTGAAATTGAACGACTTAAATATGTGATCTTTATCCATATGTAAACCGACTAACATCAAACCCTACACATGTCATTCTTCAAATCGATTTAAAGCAAAATTGACACACGCTATTTTGTATGCTGTACTGTTTAAAATTTAACCCTTTGTGTCCCAAGTTTTTTCCCGTAATCATAGATCAATTTTCTGTTCATAGATTTAATGTAACTATCCTAAAAAGGATATGAACAACATTTGACATCGCTATACCCTTGCATTCGGGAGATACAGTACATTATTTCTGAAAAATAAAAGTCCAATATTAAGAAAACCAAATGCTAAATCGACGGAAAAATCATTTTAAATTATTCTTTATATTCTTTTTTACAACAATCAAAAATAATTTTGATGACAGAATTTCTACAATTCGAATACGAAGCGATTTAAATATTTTGGACTGTATACATAAATAAGTACTGTACACATTTTTCCCCTCTTCTCTATATTGAAAAGCTCATAGCTTTACCAAAAAATCAAACATCAAAACGTTGTGTCTATCGGCCTAGCTATGGGTCTTTAGTGCACCATTTACTTAAAATCCTACGAAACTATATAAAGGACGTATATGTAAATCTGAACCGATTTTCACGAAACTTATCACACATCATTCTAGACTTAAATCAGTAGGATATGTCAAAATTCGTGTTAATGCTACATTAACACAAAATCGAACGAAAATTTAAATGAGAGCTGTATCTAAATCTAAACCGATTGTAGGCTTAATTCACTACGCTTTGCCAAATTTCGTGCAACTTTGGTGTACCATTTACCTAAAATCGGGCGAAAATATATATGAGAGCTATATCCAAATCTGAACCGATTTTCACGAAATTTTGAGCACATTATTCTAGACTTAATTCATTTACATTTACATTAAATCGGACGAATATATATATATATATATATATGGAAGCTATATCTAAATCTGATCCGATTTTCACCAAACTTGGCGCACAGCATTCTAGACTTATTTCAGTACGCTGAGGTCAAATTTCGTGCAAACCTAAAGATATATAGGGACTCTGGCGCACAATTTACATTAAATCGGACGAATATATATATATATATATATATATATATATATATGAGATATCTAAATCTGAACCGATTTTCACCAATTTCAATAGGGTCCTTGGCCAAATAAATGAGCTGTACCAAACTTCATCCAAATCGGATTATAAATGCGACTTGTACTTCGTTTACAAATTAACATCAACAGACGGACGGACATGCATAAATCGACTCAAAAAGTTATTATATGCTTATTCTCAAAAGGAACCATGGGTCTGTCTCGATTTCTTTTGCCTGTTACAAACATATGCACAAATACCCTGAACCACAGCCATAATACCCTGAACCACAGTGTGGTTTAAAGAGGGCAAATGTATGTACAGTACTTATTTGTGTATACAGTCCAAATTATTTAAGTCGCTTCGTACTCGAATTGTACGAATTCTGTCATCAGTAATGGGTACAGTACTAAATTGTGTATACAGTCCACATTATTTCAATCGCTTCGTGCGGGAATTGTACGAATTCCGTCATCAGTATTCAGATATTTCCACCTTTATCATTTTCATAAAAACAAATTGGGAATTGGCAACACCTACATAAAGGTGGTTTCTGAACTTAGTAAACATCTGTGGTTTGTATATTTACTAACACTTTGCTTCAATTGCCAGTTCCAATTTTTTGCTACAATGGCCAATTCTGATCTAAAAAAGGAGCAATTTTGTAGGGGGGCTACAGTTTCCCCTGCCCCCATCAAAAAATTAAGTACCCTATGTTACCACAAATGTACTCAAAAATCGACTGTGAAAATTTCATGAAAATCCGTTCAGTAGTTTAGGAGTCTATATAAACGTTATATAAACGTTTTTAAATTGCCATATTATAGTTTATTAAAATGGAGTAAAGCTGTAATAAAATAATTGTGTAAATTTTTAAGAAAAAATTTTTGTATAAGCTTAGAGTTCTTAATTTATATAACCTTTTCAGTATTATCAAATTTGTCACACACTACAATGTAGTTTACTAAGTTAGTTGATATTTTAAAGTTGTTGCAAGTAATTTATAAATTGATTTTATGTAGTTATCTAAAATCACAATCAACTGACCAAAAAGAAAAAAAAAAGAATAACTGATGATGTTTTAATAGTATAATGTATATATTGTCAAATTAGATTATGTTTATTGGGGTGTTTATAGACGTTATTTCAACGTACTTGAATACAATACAGACCAGTAAGGAAAGTTCAAAAATCGGACGGGGCCGACTATATGATACCCTTCACCACTTTGGGTATATTCTACATATGTATCCGAAAAGACGTCGTCTTTTTGAAGGAATTTTGACATGGAATTGAACGAACTTAAATATGTGATTTTTAGTCTTTCTAAATTTATGCAAAATTTCATTTCATTTGGGCAAATTTACAGTCGCTTCCGCACAGTGGGAAAGATTTGTGTAAATCGGTTTGAAGCAAACTTGACACACGCTATTCGGTATGCTGCACTGCTTAAAATTTAATCTCAGTCAGACACATATTGATAATTTGGTGTACAATTAACATAAATAAGTCGAAATTATATATGGAAGCTACGATATATCTATATCTAAACCGATTTGAAGCAAACTTGCCAGAGATTAATTTATATTAATTTCAGTGCGTTGTGTCAATCGACTATATCTAAATCTGAACCGATTATTACGAAACTTAGCACACATCATTCTAGACCTAAATCAGAAGGCTATGCCAAATTTCGTGCAAATCGAAAGACATATAGGGACTTTGGTGCACCATCTACCTAAAATCGGGCGAAACTATATATGGGAGCTATATCTAAATCTGAACCGATTTTTACGAAACTTAGCACAAGTCCTTCTAGCCTTAATTCAATGCGCTATGCCAAAATTCGTGCAAATCAAATGATTTTCAGGGACTTTGGTCCACCATTACCTAAAATCGGGCGAAACTATATATGGGAGCTATATCTAAATCTGAACCGATTTCTACGAAACTTCGCACACATCATTCTAGACCTAATTCAGTAGGTTATGCCAAATTTCGTGCCAATCGAAAGACATATAGGGACATTGGTGCACCATTTACCTAAAATCGGGCGAAACTATATGTGGGAGCTATATCTAAATCTGGACCGATTATCACGAAACTTCAGACACATCATTCTAGACCTAATTCAGTAGACTATACCAAATTTTGTGCAAATCGAAAGATATAAAGGGACTTTGGTGCACCATCTACCTAAAATCGGGCGAAACTATATATGGGAGCTATATCTAAATTTGAACCGATTTTCGCGAAACTTCGCACATATCATTCTAGACCTAATTCAGTAGGATATATAAAATTTCGTGCAAATCGAAAGGTATATAGGGACTTTGGTACACCATTTATCTAAAATCGGGCGAAACTATATATGGCAGCTATATCTAAATCTGAACCGATTTCTACGAAACTTAGCACACATCATTCTAGACCTAATTCAGTAGGCTATACCAAATTTTGTGCAAAATGAAAGATATGTAGGGACTTTGGTGCACCATTTACCTTAAATCGGGGGAAACTATATATGGGAGCTATATCTAAATCTGAACCGATTTTCACGAAACTTAGCACACATCATTTTAGAGCTAATTCAGTAGGATATATCAAATTTCGTGCAAATCGAAAGATGTATAGGGACTTTGGTAGCCCATTTACATAAAATCGGACGAAACTATGTATCGGAGCTGACATGTGCCAAATTTCATCCAAATCGGATCATAAATGCGACCTGTACTTTGTTCACAAAAAGACATGGACAGACGGACGGACAGACGACATGCATAAATGGACTTAGAAAGTGATTTTATGCATGTTCTCAAAAGGAACCATGGGTCTATCTCGTTTATTTTTGCCTGTTACAAACATATGCACAAAAACATAATACCCTGTACCACAGTGTGGTGAAGGGTATACAAAAAGTAATGAAGTTGCATATTTTATGATCTCAATGAAAGTAAAATATCGTCTTAAGTTTAAATACATTTTCACGATTAGTAGGGGAGACTGGGGCACCTTCGGCATCGGGGCACCTTCGGCAATCGCGTTTTCGATATGAAGCTCTCACCGTACATCACTAGTTTCGATATATAGGTATCGAGTATCGAAATAAATAAATGACACAAAGTTTGAAATTTCTATCTAATAAGCTTATTTAGATACATGGGTTTTTGTATTTTTATAGATGTTTCTGTAATATTTCAATTCCATTTCGTAAGCATTTCGTGTATAAAACTTTTGAAATTTTTAAGACAATATTATTAAAAAGAGGTTAACTACGATGTGTATTATAATAGAAATATTTAAAAATATAATGTTTTTACAAAATTGATCGAAAAAAATTAAAAAAACTATAAAAAGTATATTCGGGGTACATTCGGCATTTTAAAGTGGGGCACATTCGGCAATATACAGATTGTGCAATATTATTTCCTTAAAATGTTTTTGAGTTTGTCTTTAAAACTAATCCTTTAATATGGTTCGAAATTGCATATATAAGATCAAACGTGCTTGTATTGACGAAAATGCGATAGAAAACCCCTATTTCTGATGGTGTGTGTGACCTTGAGATGTAAACGTCCGCTGCTAGAAAATAAAGCCCTACAATTCAAACATTGTGTGGCGTATTAAAACCAAATCGAGCCTTAAGAGGATCAGAATTTCAACCAGACTGATAGCGATGACAATTACCCGGCTATGACTATGGTGCCGAATGTGCCCCATCAAATGCCGAAGCTACCCCGGGTTGGGGCACATTCGGCGAATTTGACTTTTTTTACAAAACTGTAAAATTTTTTAACTAATACTATTTTTTTATATCTTTTTGGTACTATTTTTTATAATTAAGTGTCAGAGGACCGTAATCAGCCACAAAGTTGTTATATATGTTGAATAAGTACTGAGATATAGAGCTCTAAAAAAAAAGTGCCGAAGGTGCCCCAGTCTCCCCTACCTTTCATTTTCATCTTTTCTTGTACCTACCTATTAATGGGTTTGTGTTTGATATATACACTCCTCCATATGCTGGAGAATTTCAATTTCTAATAATAATCGTTTCACGCTAATATGCATGCAAATAACTTAACATGTTTTTAGTTACATCAGATTTTTTTGCAAATCATTTCATGGATGTCTAACGATTTGTATTTCTATTGTAACCCGTTTTTTGTGATCACTGAATAATGTTTGTATGTCTTTCTATTTGGGATATGCTTACTCCAATGAAGACCTCAGTTGAACTTCCGAAAAAATTGTGTATAGGAATCCCTTTGCAAAATACAAAAGTAATTGCTTGTGTGAGTAAGCATATGACAATATACAACAATTCCTAATAGCAGTAGCAGCATCAATTGAGGGGTTTAGTTGCAGAGTAAATTTGCTTTATCCTTGTATGTGTTAGGGTGTGTGCGTGATATACAAATGATAGTCTAGTTGACTCTCATGTCTGGCAGCAGGATTATCCAATCTGTATGCATATATGGGTGTGTGTTTGTGGCACACACTCAAACACATTACTCAAATGCAAGTGCCATTTTATACATCCAATGAATTCATCCATACATATACATATAGTTATGCAGTGTTGCTTTCTTCCTTCTGTTTTCCGGAGATTATTTTCAAAGGATATAGAATAGGAAAGAATGTGATTTTTCCTATTTTGTGACTCTTTTGACTCTTTGCAAAAAGACAACATTTCTATAACTAAAGACGAATGATTTTATTTTGCTATGCATACAAAATTGTAATGGCTACAAAACGTACAGTAACGAATCGATATTATCCTTTTTTCTCAATACATTGTAGAAAATTAAGACATATTATTAGGGAAACTATATAACAGTAAATGTAAAATTTATTATTTTTCCATTCTCTTTATCTGTATTGAATGTCTATGGAATATTCAATAAATCTTGGGAATAATTGTGTGATGTGAAGCAAAGAATTCAATTTTTATTTAAATGTATTTCACAATAGTAACGTTGAATTTAGTTGGTTTTATTGAAGAAAATATTGTTTACATCCTCCACACCCTCTAAATTTATAAGGTTTTCCAAGAATCCGATATGCGAAATTATAGCCATTTTGAGGACATAATTCGGTTTTAAATTATAGTATATTAAAATATGAACCTAAATAGACAATTCTCCGAAAAAAATTGTTTTACCCAATTTTTGGAATTATGCACTTAATACCCAAC
>NW_026887521.1:0-8714 GCF_032173495.1 Musca vetustissima
AATGTAATATGACTTTCTCATGGGCCTCTCATGAACGGAAAGTATAAAAATTAAATTAAATAAATTTAATATTTTTTATGTTTGCAATGAATTAGGGTGCGCCAGATCGATTTTATTCTTACATGGCAAATGAAAAGGAAGGAGGAATAACATTAAATTAAGCAATTTTTCCTGCCAAAAAAAGACCAAATCTTTTACCAAAAATATATATATATATATATTAATAATGTCCCAGGAAATTTGAATTTATTAAAAATATACATTTTTTTTTTCTCAGTAAAACCCAACAAATTAAAAAAAAACATTTTAAATGTAGTTGATCTATACGTCTTGATCTATACCCGATTAGAAGGAAAGTTAGAAAATGTCGGGATATCACCAATTACGTACAGCCCTCATATAATGATACTCCCGATTTTCGATATTTTTTTTGATTCTTATGAGGTGGAAAATCATCAAACCAAAAAATAAAAATATCGGTCCATCTTTAGGTACAGTCCTCATATAATATTCGATATTTTGATAAGAAAATATGGCGATATCACCAATATATAATTAAATTAAATATTAAATATTAAAAAACTACGAAAATTTTTCGACCAATAAATTAATTTGTATTAAATATTTCCCTGGAAAATTGATTAAATTGTTAAAAAAAAACGTCCAAACTTTTGAGTTTTCAGATCCCTCATGGATTGTTGAATTGTTGCAAAAAAAAAAAAAAAATAATAATAAAATACTTTTGACCTAAAATAAATCAATTTTTTTATTTATTTTTTTTAATTAATTTTTTTTTTATTTTTCCGACCATTTTTTTACCAAAAATTATTCTAAGGAGAAGGAAAGTAAGAAAATGTGGGGATATCACCAATATAATATTAAATGAAGGCTTTTTGGAAAAAACCGACCATTTTTTTACCAAAAAATTAATTTGTATTGAACATATGTTGAACATACTCTGAAAGGATATTTTCATTGTAAGACTTTGAGAATTATTTTTTTAATTAAATTTTGTGTGTTTCAAATTTCTAATGGAACATATATACTTTTTTCGAATCGAAATCGACATACATAAATATTATTTGTTGGTCTATTTTTTCTTACCAAAAAAAATTTTAACCGTTTTTTTATCGTAGTGCCTTAGAGTTGTTAGAATTTTTTATTAAAACAATTAAATATTTTAACCATTTTTTTAAATATTTTTCCGACCAATTTTTTTAACAAAAATTTCTTGTAAACAAAAAAAAAATGTTTTCTGATCTCGTTTGGACCTTTAAAGTTATTTTTAGAACTTCTTTATGAAAAAAAATATATTCAAACTAATTGTTTTTTACATAAATTGTTTAAAAAAAACTGACAAAATCCACCAAATTTTTGATTTTAATATTTTAACGACTATTTTTCTTTATAAAAAAAGGATCGCGATTTTTTTTTAGAATTTTTTTTAAGAAAATATCTTTTGATCAAAGTTGTTTTAAAAGCCGACCTTTTTTTTTGATCGCGCAGAACCTTGAAAAGTATTATCAATTTTTTTTATTAAAAAAAAAAAATATATTTTACGCTATCAAATTAAAAGACGATCAACATTTTAATTCGTTTTAATATTTTTGTCGGCCAATTTATTATTATTTATTTTTTTTACCACAAATTTATTTAAACATAGAATTTATTTGATCGTATGGCCTTCATAATTATTTTTAGAATTTTTTAATTAATATTATATTTTACGACACATTGTTTTTTTTTTTATTTTTTTTAAGTATTTTTCGGACCAATTTTTTACCAATAATTATTCTAAGGTGAAAAATATTGTGCCTTGATTTTTTTTCAATTTTTAAATAAAAAATTATGAATTTATTCCATCAAAAATTTTTAGTTTTTTTTTAAAAAAATGAACAAAAATTTTTGTTTTAAACAAAATTGCCAAAAAAATATTTCATATACCTCTGTTTTTTTCTTTCTTTTTATTTAGTAATCTTTAAAAACCACTTGCCCCATTTAAAAATTCATGCGTCTAAACCTCCCTTAAAAATGTCATTGCCATTTGTTCTGACATCCCTTCTTCTCCTGTTCTATTCTGGCATCCCTTCTTCTCCTCTTGTATTTTTCTCTTCCTTCTACATTGAGAAAGGTTATTACCCCTGCTGATGATAATTCACAATAGAGCCAATTAATCACACAAAGTAAATAGCATTATGTTTGAGTTGTGTGTGTGTTTGTTTGCGTCGGATGCTGCTGCTGACCTTGAATTTGGACAATAACATCAGACAGCAGGCTTCGTGTTGGCTGTCTGGCTGGTTGGCTCATAGAACAGCGAGACAGAACAGACAATGCCAACCAGCAGCCCCAGCATCCATCCATCCATCCACCAACACATTACCTAGGCACGTTTGATGGACACATGTGTGTAGCTGTGTTTGTGCGTAGAGTTGGCAACAATTTTTTTGCGTTACAAAGAAAAAAATTTCCCCGAAATTGAAACTGAAAAGGAATGCAGAAGAACAACAAAGTTAAATAACCTCTTTGGAATATGTGAGTTTTTTTCACAAAGAAAAATAAAAAACAACAATAAAAATAGAAAATTTATATTTTATCCCTCAAAAAAGGACATTGCCCCACAACCACCTTTATTACACACGAACACACTCCTAAATGTGTCGTTGTTGTGGACTTTTTTTTGGAATTTCAATTTTTGTTGTTGTTGATTTTCTTTGAACTCGTACACACACATATACGCATTAAAAGGATATTCAACTGTAATTCGAGAGCGGTCATGTCTGAAAGCCAATGTACTATCAACAACAACAGCAACAACCAAAAAAGGGACATTTGTATACAGGACACGTCGTCAGCTTGGCCTATTGACTGACGACGACGACAACAGCAGCTGTTGTGCGTATTAGTTTTCACAATTCCATTACATACATACATGTGTTGGAAATGTGGATGTATGAATGTGTAAGGTGTAGATCATTGGCCCTTCAAAAAAAATGAAGAAACCTGTACGGTGGCCATGTGGTATGTTTCATTGATCTTTATTGCCATACATAATAAGGGATGATAGCAGTTTTCGTGCAAGAGAAACAAGAGCGAGAGAGAGAGAGACTTGATGAGATCGTGATTAAGGCGGCGGTGGCGTGCTGCTTCTTTATGTTTTAGCAATCAGGGAAGACTAGTTGTGATTTCAGCTAATGCAATGGGGTACACTAGATCGTGTTTTGCATATTGCTAAATAAATGATGGAAGAGTGTAAGCGAAATTAAACAAATGATGCAATGCAATTTTAAATGTAAATTTATTAAAATTTTGTTGTTTATGGTTTTTTGTTGTTGGACAGTCATATATTGTTTACATTGAATCAAGATCTATTAATAAGGTAGTTGTGATTTCAGCCAATCCATTAGGGTACACTACATCGTTTCTTGCACATTGCTCCACACATGAAGGAGGAGTGTAAGGGAAATAAAACAGATGATGCAATGCAGAAATTCAGTTGTTTTTGATCAAGTCGTATGTGAAAAATTTAAACTTCGTTTATGTTTTCATAATAGAAGTCTAGATTCTCAATAATGGATTTTGACAGCAAACATGGGAGGCAGCTGATATCCAGCTAGTCTCCCTGGATGACCGTATTAATAGGCGTTGTTTTGCTATAAAAAATCTTTGGGCGAATGAAAATTGACTTTTTCATGAGACTTATGTGAAAGGCTATAAAGTTTTCTTACAATTGTTTCTATTGAAAACATCATTCTCTTCTTCTTCCTTTTGTTCATTTTCTTATTGTTAGCTGTGGTTTATTGCAATGTTGTTAGGGTACACTAGATCGATTTTGTATTCAAACGATAAATGAAAAGAAAGCGGGAAATGATAAAACACATAAATCAAGAAAATTTTTCCGGCAAAAAAAAAAATGTTTTGGATAAAACCGACCAAATTTTTGCAACCAAAAAATTATTTTGTATTCCAAATTTTCCAAGAAAATTGTGTTTAATTTTTAATGTTAAATGTGGTAGTTGGTTTACACCTAACCTTGCAATAAATATAATTTAAAATAAAATCTAAAAACGACTAAACTATTCCGACCAAAAATTATTTGGCTACTATTTTTTGTTTTATAAAAATTATACAAATTTATAAATTTTTGTCTCAATCATTAAACGATTAAACGACGTTTACATTGGAACTTTTTATTTGATATATATATAAGGGAATTGACAATTATAACCCACTGGGTTACCGAAATCCGGTACAATGTAAACGTACTATTAACACCCAAATATTTCGATCATAAAATCATTTTTCGAAATATTTTTTTACCAAAAATTTTATTTAACAATTAACAGAATATTTTTTTTATTTACATATTTCTTACCAACTCATAAATATCCCAATATTTCACTTCATTTTTAAATTGAGAGTGATTTCCGTTCCAGTGTTTTCATTTTATCCCCCTTTTAACCCATAGTAATTAATAACTGAATTTATTTGTCCTACTAACTGGTCACAGCCTGATATTTTTCTCCAAGAAAAAAAACTTCGCCAAAATTTTATGCTGTTTATCATTTACTCGATAATAAAATAATGAATAACAGTCAACCCCAATGAGTTTAATAAACCTAAAACAAACACCTAATACCCTATACACACACTCTCACTCTATGAATGTACGTACGTGAGCGTCTGTATTTATTCTTTGGAGTTCCTTTTGTTTCAATTTCTTAACAATGAAATTATTTCATATCCAAAACAACAATTGACAACAAGACTAATAACACAAAAAAAAAAGAACAACAACGCGATTTTTTTTTCTAAAGGGGACATAATTGATCAAGTCGTGTTTTTCATTCAAATTCCTTCACTCTCTCTCACACGCACCAATATGTCCGTTAAGACTGAGAGAGTGAAGCAGAGACACTCCATCATTAGAATAACCGAGTTTCAAATAACAGCGGCGGAAGTAACGGCGGCGGCAGAGGCAGCATTTTACTAAGGTGTCAACAATGGACAGCGGCAGCCGCTATAAGAAAACAGCACATTAATAACTGGAATAGTGTAACATAAATGGCGGACAAAAAGGAAATACAAAATAAAAACAATAAGAAGACAAACATAAAGAAAAGCAAAAAGATACCACCAGGTGTTGAAGATTTCTTTTTATGTTTTTATACAATTTTTGCATATAGTAACAGTTGTTGTGTTATTGTGAAACTCTTGCTCTCTTTTGTTGAGAGATCGTGACTACTCACATTTATTCCTTTATTTACAACGGTGGTAACAGTTTTACTTGAACGATAACAGTTGTATTACAAAAGAAGAAGAAGCGGAGTTCTTGATTTAATCTGTTCACTCTTGCTCTCTCTCTCTCTCTCTCTCTCCATCTCTATCGCACCTGTAAATCGCTCTGTTGCAATGATATATTGTTAATTCATGCTTTTTCTTGGTTTTTTGTTTCTCTGTGTGTGACACATGATCTTGAACGTCGTACACACACACGAACAATAACATAAAACACCACCTACTATCCCGTGTATTGATTCATTGTAAATAATGTCTTCATTGTTTTGTTTTTTTTTTTGCAGAATTTTACGCCAGTTTTTTTGGGAAAATTTTTACTTTATTTAAACAAAAAGGAATTAAAAGAGGTGAGTTTGGGTTTTTATTGTTTTCTTTATCATGTATTGTTTATAACGGTTATATTAATGGTCATCTTTTTGCGTATAATAAAAACCAGTGAATATCTGTCATTTGTCATTTGCTACTGCACAGTGGTTCAAGATCAATGTAAAGTAAAAAATAAAAATAATAAAAAAAGAATAAATGATAAAAAAAATAATCATTTATAAAAAATATAGATAAAAAATTAATAAATTATAAAAAATAATTAATATAAATAATAAAAAAAAAATAATTAACCAAGTCAAAAAAAAAAATATTGGCCAATTCTTTGAATAAAATGTTGATTTTTTTGGATTTAAAAAAAAATATATAATTTGTTAAGGATTTTATTTTCTAGAAATTATTAATTTTTTTTCTTAAATCGGATTTTCAATAATTGAAAAAAATTATCAAATAAGTTAAATTAAAAAAAAATGCCCTTAATTTTTTGGATAAAAAATGATTTACCAAATTCTTAATTTTAGGAAATGATTTTTTTCTGACATTTTTGGCCTATTTTTATCCCAAAAACTGATAAAATTTTTTTTTGACCAAAATTTGTATTTTTTCGATTTTTTAGAAATGACAATTTCTGATTTTATTTGATAGAAAAATTTTTGTTCGATTTTTGATGGATTTTTTTATCTCAAAAAGTTATCAAAAATTGTTACATTAAATTTTAGATATTTAGATAATATTTGACAAGTTTTTTTTCAAAAAAAAAAAACAAAGGATCAAAACTTTTTTCATCTGATTTTCAAAAATTAATTTTCTGATTTTAAATGCATTTTATTTATGTGAGCTTCAAAAATTCGACAATAATTGTTAATTTTTTTATTATTTAATTTTTTCAGATTTTATTTTATGAACCTTTTCCTTGTGTTTGGTTAAATTTTGAACCATTCATCCCAAAAAAGTGACCCAAATTCTTACCACTTATTTTAATTACATTCATAGATTGTATACTTATGCAGTGAAAAAATCTACTATTTTTTTTATCAAAATCGACATTTTGTTATGTTTTAAATCGACTTTTTTATTATAGCTATTTTTTGTAAAATTTTGAAAATAATTTATCCCAAAAAATCGCTTATATTTTGTTCCAGCCAAAATTGTTACAATTATTTTTGTAAATAATCAACCAATTTTTTCTACCAAAATTCTGCAATTTTTTTTTAAATTTTTGTCCAATTATTTTGTTTGACCAAAATTATTAAATTTTTCTGACAGCTGCATTTGTATTGCATCTTGTTATTTTATTCCACTTATCTGGCCATTTATTTTAATTTCCCACTTGAGCTACTCTCTTCCACCCACTCTTCTTCCAATTTAACAAAATTGTGTCACAATTTTCGTTCATTATCTCGTCTCATTCTCGTTTTAAAGACGCCATAAAAACACACTTAATTTTTCACACTCATCTTGATTTTGATCTTCTCCTCATTCAGTTAAAATTTTATGTCAAAATTGTGTAAAGAACAGCTGCTGCATTGTTGTCTGTCAAATGCTCTTGACAATATTCTCTGAGTGATCACTTCAAAGCATAGCACTTTATCACTTTATTTTACAGCTGTTAGTAATATCATTATTTATGTATGCATGTGTGCCTCGCGAACATCTGGAGCAATTCCCCATTTTCAAGCCATGTTCCAACAAAAATCTTATGTTTTTTCCCCAAAAATATACCCACAATTGTCGCCAGCACATGTCAAATTGTTAGCAAAACATGTGAGACGCCAGTCCAGTCATGCTTTTTTGTATTGCTTTGTTGTGCTACAACAAAATAATATTTATTTTCGAACTACAATTCTAATTACACCTGACTTTATTTGGTGCGCGTTGTTTGTACGTGTCTCAGTTTTGTTGTTGTTGTCTCCTCATTTTTTGTGCGTTCAATCAATTTCGGTTTTTTCTATGTCAATACCTTACAACAGTTATAAAATAAACATTACACACCGATGTTGTCTCCCTCTGACTCTTCACATGCCGACATTGTATTGCGGTGAGAGGAGGAGATGAACGACAATCACAATCACCAATCGATTGATGAAGACAATGTCAACAACATGTGATTTTGTTTGGTTTTGTTTTATTTTGTCTTGCTTGCTGTCTCCCACTCTCTTTCTCTCTCAGCAGGTTAATGAAAACGTAATTTTGACGACGTATGTGTGTACGTAACGCGCTACTGTGCTGGGCTCTGTTGTTGTCGTCGTCTGCTGTCGTCATAAGCCAGGCAGTAAGACGCTGTGTGTGAAATCTTATGAGAATGATGTGCAAAAAAAACGAAGTTACACCTGTTTATACAGACGGAGACACAGACAGTCACATACATACACATGTGGTACACAGTTATGTTTAGTTTTGTTTTCTTTCTCAGACATACTTTGATATCTATGTAACCAAGATTTTTGTTGTTGCTGTTGTTGTTATGTGTTTTTTTTTGGAGAACATTTTTGGCTGACGTTTGCAAACTCACGTTTTCATTGAGTGGGGGGTTTTTTTCTGATTGGATATTAGAGATGGGAATTTACAATGTCTTGGAAATACCACAACAATTTGAATTTGAGAAGAACTTGAATGAGTCTGAATAATGGGTCTCTCCGGGTTTGAGATTATTTATTTTCAAAAATAAATCAACTATTTTTGGACCAAATTTTTAATATTTTTCCGTCTAATATTTCTTGTTAAAATAAATTGATAATTTTTCGACCAACATTTTTTGAAAAAATAAATCGACCATTTTTCGACCAAAATTTATTTGGACCAATTACTGAAAAAAAATTATCTATTTTGTTTTTGAATAATTTAAATTGTTCTTCTAAACAATTTTTTCGATTTTATTTTACCATAAAAAACAATTATTTTTCCTCATTTTTAATTTCATTTATGACGAAATATTTATTTCATTAAAAATATTATACATTCATATATCCATTTTTCCAGAATAAAAATTTCAAAACACGAACAAAAAAATCTATTAAAGGTCATTTACTAAAAAGCAAACAACAAAACAAAAACCAAACAATCAAAAATTCTCTTGGGGATGAGATTTTTTTCTG